>NC_047517.1:28507506-28809172 GCF_902827115.2 Pseudochaenichthys georgianus
AGACATCAGAGGCAGTCTAATGTTTAATGCAGGAGCCGGGGCATGTGCTGACTGATAATGAATACAAACAGGCCAACGTCTTATTTGTTGTGCTTTTCATTGGGAACGACTGGGGTGCTTGACATCCAGAGCTAATGTACTGTACGGGGCTATTGTTCTAACCCCCCTCTCATCCTGCCTCCATATCTCTCTCAGTCTCACTCTCTTTTTTTCATTTCACTTGTCTTCCTTTATTGCGCTGATTCTTCAAAGCTGTGCTGTCACCGCCATCACAAAACAAGGCCGTCTTGGGCTGGATGTGACAGGATAATGTTGTAATTCTCATGGAATCACAATCTCCATCATGATAATGTGTTGATGGGATGTGGTAATAGTTGTTAAAAGGTCACCCAGTGTGCTGTAATTGGCTCTTTCATACTTCACTACGTTTACTACGACAGAAGGCATGACCTCGCTGGCAGAGACGGTAAATATGCCATCTTGAGAGTGTAATTATACAAGCCAAGCCTTCTTGGATCTCTTTCTCCCGCCTCCTTTGCCCTCTCTTGCCACTCGTTTTCTTACAGTCTCACTTTAGATGTCCAAATGTAACTGTAAGCTGGCATGATAAATGAAGCAAAGCTGCAGTACAATACTGTACGTATGCCATGATTGGCATACGTACAGTATTGTTAGGAAATGGGCAATTGTAAAATGAAAAACTTATTTAAAGTGGCATCCATTTTAAAAGATATATTCAGATTCATTGTCTCGCTGAAATGCTTTGTCCACTTCATTAACAATGAAAACAAAGGATTATCTGAAAACAACGTAAAAAATATACTATAAGTGATGTCAAATATAAATGGATACCTAAGCATGTACAAACAGTTTAATCACATTAGGATTTCACTGTGACAGCCCAGGGAATAAATAATAAAGAACAATCCCACACATTTATTTTTTCAAAGACAGCAGCTCCAGCTTTGCTCCTAATTAGTTCAAACACACAATTAAGTGGGAAAAATATGATTTATGCTTTTTTGGCATTAGGTGTTAAATTGAATCAATACTGTAATTAAGACAACGATACAGTAAGGGACTATACATAAAAGTTATAATTGCTCTAATTACACAGAGATAGCAAACATGCATGAGAGACAAGGATCCTCCACATCATTTACAGGTATGTAGAAGCTTTTACAAGGTTACGTTTTTTTTTGTAAACATTTATTCACATATATTTTTATACACGTACATTCATATTTTGTTATAAATGATTTATACAAATGCCTTTCTTTTATAATCTTAACTGCTGAGGTAACATAAAGATGAATAAGTAACACATTTAATGTAATGTAAAGTAAAATGTACTTACATTATTATGGGGGAAATTACAACGTTGTTATCCATCCGTCCATTTATTTATCTTTCTATTTAAATTACTGAAAATGGTCAGCTTATGAAAAAGGGTTTTACGATTATGCTTAAATTGGTATTATAAATATATATAATATATACATATATATATATTACCATTGTTTTAATAATTTCACAGTTTTTTTATTTCAAAGAAACATTCCTTTTATTTTTACCTCAACTGAGATTTTACAATAAAGGTTGAAACATGTTTCTTTTAATCTTGCTTTAAAAAGAAATCCTGCTTTATATCATATACATGTTTAATGTTAAATGACGAGTGTAACAAAATGTGTCAAGTATACCTGATCTCCCAGATGTTGAAATGTTACACATTTGGTCATTCATGCATTTAAGTGCTGCATGTAATAGGGGATACAGATCCATAGCACCTCCCTGTGGTGCTGACCATCTTATTGTGTGCTCTGAATTACTTCCACTCTTAATATCTTATCTCACATCTCCTCCACTTATAGTCCCTTTTATCTACCTAGTGAGAATATTCTTTCCATTTTAAGATTACCCTGTTAAATTACAATAGCATAAAACATTAAAAAAGACTTCTTTTATAAAACGTATCATCATTCAGTTTAGTCGGCTATTGAAAACTGCTGCCATCATTGTAACATTGTTATGGTAACTGCTTGAGTGAAGTCACCAAATCTTATTGTAAGATCTCCTACAATATCATACTAACACTTGGAAGCGGGGGCAGCAGAGTTTGACAATAATATATCGGTGGAAATCTTTCCCCCTCTCTCCAGATCCTCAGTGAGAGGCACATCAGAGGAGACATTTGCGCTTTATGAAGTGCATTCATTTGGCCATTTGCCATGTTTCCTCACCAGAGGACTGCTATGATGAATGAGAGAAGAGAAGAAGCAGATTTTCTCTCCCACCTCTCGGCTCTCCCCTGTGATTACTAATACAGAGCCCTGCAACCTCCCACACCATATGAAAACTGTAGGCTTGCTCTCATATCCTGGGTAATCCTCAATTTCCCAGAATCATTAAACTGAGACTAGCATCTCTGATGGCTGCAGATACTTGACATATTATGATTATTACCATATGAATACCTTGTCGTAACCTAGGTAGTGGCGAGGTTAACTTAAAATCGATGTGGAAGACTGGCATAATAGCCTTTCTAGGTTGTTGCATTTGAGAATAAAAGCCCCTTTTTTATTTGTATAAGATAAATCACTGGGATGTCAGTCCTCAGCTGTTGCCATGGTGGACAAAACAAACATCCAGATTGATGAAAAAGAAGGAAAAGTTTTATCTTTATAGTCAAACTTTCTGTATTCAATTTTATGGAAAGAATTACTTTTTATTGTTGTCTAATTTGCCAAATGTCACGGTTCGTTTTACATGCAACCAGTTGGATTTTAAGCCAATGATTTGACCACGATTATCCGGAGGTGGTTACTCCCTAACTATGCAAACACTAAAACTTGAAACGCATCATTTACTGTACATATAAACTCACATTTCTGATTATAAATGCTACCCTTAGGTAAAACGGATGAGATGTATTAAGTCGAAATGCTGAATCCAGAGAATTAATGTCGGCTGCTTCTGTGTTAAGGGGCGATTCTGTGCTGTGGAGGGCGGACCAGGGAAATTTATGTGGGAGAAAAAATGTATGTTCAGCGGATCGGCTCCAAACCAAACATATTATCTTTTGGTATGCCCTCCTCTTCATAGCCTCAATCAGTTGTTCACAGTGTGTAATTCGCTGACATGTTCACCATGCAGAGACTTAGGAGAACATGCTCTCTCTTTCTTTACCTCTAAGGGGAAGGATACTGCGCTGCTAGTGTAGGTAACCTGGCAGCTCTTCAAAGATTCAACACAGTTTACTCATGGAAGAGAACAAAAAAATGCCAGAATCAAAAACTGAATTGTGTTTTCTTCATACCCGCTTGGTGCACAATGTACAGACTGGAAGGGTTTTAGGACTTAAGGCAGTGTCCTCTGCAAGTTAATGACTAAAAATGTCCAGGAGCATCCAGAAAGTGGAAGTGAGCGAGAAAAACATTGTAGCCCCTGAGGGTTAGATTAGCAGATCTCTGCTCCGTCTTCTGCATCAGTCCTAGTGACAATTTTGGAGGATGGGTCAGATGAAAGACAACAGAAGGAAAGCAGGATCAAAAGCCACATGCTTTCCTGTATCCCTGCTTGTTCTAAGGGGCATACATAGTGCATTGGATTCATATCAAGGTCTTTCTACAGGGAGAGTCGGCCAACATGCAGTGGCCTTATTATTCTTTACTTCAATAACAAACCCACGTCTTCCCTTCTCGCCATCAAAGGCACAGCTCTCCAGAAGTGAAAATACACATCATATATGAGTCATTCATCTTCCTTGAAATTTAAATAACTCCTTTGAACATTGTCTTTGGTAAGTTGTGGCCAAATATGTAATTCCGCATTCGCTGCAATGTCTAACATTCGTCGAAAGACAATTCGGTGGCGGACAGGCTGCCCCCGTCATGGTTAACACAGTGTAAGAAATGTGGCTTACTTTTCCTCACACTGTGAAACTACACCACATAACTTTTCATACCTTTCAATCGACTCCCATTCGCAACCCAGTAACGACATTCACTCCCTCGCCCTGAGTGACAATAACTAAGTTGTCCACATCCATTCCACGCAGTTATCCGCCCGTAGCCTATAAAACAGAAATAACGTGGAGGTTTACTCACAGTGAGGGGTTACTCTCAGACCGGACCTGGGCAGCCATTTGAAGTGACAGGGCCGCCCATCATGCGCCTCTAACGGGGTCAGGGGGCCTTATGGGGACTTGATCCAGAGCGAGGCCACGGGGACCGGGCCTTTAGAGAGGATGGATGGAGCCCTCGTAAGAAGGAAGGACGGGCTGATTACATCATTTTTCAGACCCACCAAAAGGCCCTGTAAGGACCTTTGGGCAGCTGGATTGACAGTTGGCCTCTCTGCTAATACATTTTGGAGTGATTTGTCAAAATGAAGAAATTGTTCTTGCTGACCTATCTCGCTCAGCTGTGAGTGACTCAGTTGGAGAGACTTGACGAGACGAGCGACATATTTCTCATGCTTACAGTGAATATATGAGAGCCAAAGTCATAACAACGCATTCATCATCATGAACAACTCTAACTTGTTTAAGAAGTAGAAAATCTTTCAAGTCTGAGGAAATGACATTAGGGGGAACATGTCAGGAGCGGAGTTAATCACTTCCTCAGTGTGTGTCGTACTGTAGGTGGCGTCTGCTTCTGTCGGAGGGAAATATTTTGTTGTTCTGCATTTCCTGAATATCTACAAATATTCCCCGAAGGCATGCGATGTTGCGCCACCTGTTTTCAAGGCGCATTCGTTCCCCAGGGCCCCTCAACAAATCATCCTCCTTGTTCCTCCTGCGGGGAAAGAGAAACCGTCACTCTTGGGTTTTGGGTGTCATATCAAGCTGAAAGATGCTAGAGCAAATTCGACATTTCCGTCTGCCCCAACTGGTAAAGTGAGAATCAAAAAGCGAAGGATTTGTGAAATTAGAGGAGGTTGGAAAATCTAAGCGGGAGGCTTCCTTTTAGAAAATCTGTCAGGCTAAACAGTGGAAAATCTTTTTCTTTGAAATGTTAGGGATGACTAGATTTTGGCTTGTTTTTTACACGGCCTTAGTTTAACAAAGGGGGATGTATTCTTCGCTTTTTTCTTGTTTGCTTTAATGCATTAACCGGCATCACCACACCCTCGTCTTTGTCTCAGCAGTGTAGTCATAATGACTGACCTGGATTCATACTTCTGTTTTCAATCACCATCTCCCTCCAAGGTTATTGGCCAAAATCCAAAGGTTGTTCTGGGATTCCACTTTATCAGAGGCAGAGGCAGAGCAGCATGCGGAGTTAATAATAATTTGGTCCGTGTTTTACAGCTGTTACACAATGGACACTGTGTAAAGCTCTTACGACAACGGGGCCTGGGCGCTTCCCGTTTTAGAACGAGTTCTGTCTCTGTAAGACAGTCGATGACAGACAAATAACAGAGCAATATAAGAGCAAAGAAAAGAACAAGACAATGTAATGGGTGGTTATCTATAATGCACACATCCTGTTACATGTTGCTCTTTTTGATGCTGTGACTGTGAAGACATGTTCCCTTAATAGCAGAAGTGTGAAACTTTCTATAGATTGTCATTAGACTCGCCTCATGTGGTGTGAGAAAGCTGAGTTAGGACGGCAGCAACTAGGTGCTGCCACGCTGAACATCTGCTTTCTCCATTACCAGCCGAGCCACAGCACATTAAAAGCTACAGGTAAGCGTTAATGCACTGCTCCTCGTCAGAGCCAGTGTTGTTTTAAGCCTGCACATTCAATATGTATTAGAGCCAACATTATGATAACTAGGTTCATCCAGGCAGCAAACAATGTTAAAAATTTAAATTCTGGAGTTTCATGCAATTTCCTGCAGAAAATAAAAGGAGTTTACTTATTTACTGCCCGACTCGAAACACATCTAATGATGAATCTGACGTCTGTCAACAATGCTTTTTTTTTGTTGGGGAATAATGAATATATTTACAGTGTAATTCAGAACTACAGTTGCCTCTAGACAGTTGAGCTTCCCCTTCATGCACCTCTCTATGTTATTCAAAGCAGAACCTCACCAAAGGAAAATCTTCTATTATCCAGCCTAACACTGCAGCCTGAGGAGAAACACTGGGTAAAACAGTGACTTAATATTTCATATTGGTTAGATTATTCATCCACACAAAGACATTTCCCTTTTTTCCTCCCTCACATTGCAACGTCCTCATTAAAAATGGGACACTGCACATTGAAACTTTTTAAAAATTCAAATATTTTCTTTCAATCTTTAAAGAGCTTATATCTAATGAACTAAGATTTAATTTGGCATGGCTTAACATCCATTTGCACTGTTCATAATTAGGAATGCAGACCTCGGTATTAAAATGAAGGGGCAAAGCCCTCTGTAAGTTCCCAAGTGAAACAAGAATTGGTTCCACTTTAAGTATTAATTGATTGGCTTTGCAGTATCCCTTACTGGAGAAGAGTACACACACACACACACACACACACACACACACACACACACACACACACACACACACACACACACACACACACACACACACACACACACACACACACACACACACACACACACACACACACACCCACACACCTACACCCACTCCACCAACACCCACACACACATACACGCACACAATTTACAGGGCACTCATTTCTCATCAATCTGGTGCTGCTTCATTTGCCTGTCTCTCAGTCCCCCAGAGAGGGACAACCTATCTGCTAGCAGAGCTTAGCATTTGATCATGAGTGTCAATATCAAACTGCAAAGCAGGATTACACACTGCTGTCGTCAATAGGCGTAATGGTTTTACATGTGTTAAGGTTAACTCAGCCATTTAATGTGCATAGTACCTTAGAGATAATCACTCAAAAAGGACTTAAAAATGTCACACAAACCTCAACAGACCTGGGCTTCTACAATGATCACACACTATACTCAGAGGGTCTTGTTGCATTTTTCTCTTTTCTAAGATTTGACAGCTTATGACTATGGAGTAGACAATTCCTACAGTATGAAACTAGTCTTCAAGGTATTTGATTCACATTCCTTACAAGGAATATCGTGTGTGATGTATGATCAGACTGTCTGCAGCGTCACCAGAGATACTATTATTGATCATAGGCCGACTTAATATCAATTCTGTTAACTGTTTATTAAGGAATAGCTTTGGTCCTGCACAAAGAGTATTCATTGTTGATCGTTTTATTTCACTGTGGACCATACTTATGATGACTTTAGAAATATGAAATAATTTCTCTACTTTTCCTCTTTGCTTTTATAAAATGTTACAAAATGTCTGCATTCACTTTTATGATTCTTTGTGTGTGTGTGTGTGTGTGTGTGTGTGTGTGTGTGTGTGTGTGTGTGTGTGTGTGTGTGTGTGTGTGTGTGTGTGTGTGTGTGTGTGTGTGTGTGTGTGTGTGTGTGTACTGTAAGTGTGTAAGTGTTTGAGTGTATGTGTGTCCACGTGTAGCCATGCGAAGGAGAATCTTACATTTATTTTCACAAACCTAACACTCTGCCACTGTAAACCTCTGCCGGCACAAGTGACAGCTACAAAAAATCCCCCACAATGCTGTGAATTAGGAACCGGTCTATTAGACACATGATCACATGATGTGGGATTAGTGGACTGGAGTCTTCAAAGCTGCTATTACAACTCCTGAGATGTGATACAGGCTCCCCCACTGCTCTCTGCAGGGGCGTGTGGCTCTTCCTCAGAGAATTACCTGACACCGTCGTGTCTGCGCTCTGGGAGACAAGTGCTGTGGCTCGGAGTGGAACAGCCAACATCAGTCGGAAATGCTCCCTCCATGCTGCGCTGAGCCAACAAACCCTGCATTTAATCCCATGTGTGAGCTGCCGTGATGGCTACATGAGTTGACATCAGAGAAAAGGAGTTAGGGTGCTAAGGCTGGAATGATGGCTGATAAAGTGGATTACAGATGGGGAAATGCCATCACGGTTGAATAGTTTGTCAGACTCAAAAATGTTAATGATAGTGATTCGCTTTTTTGGTGATCTCCCTTGTATATCTGGAGATAGTGTCATGTTGTTAGAATTAGGGGTGGAGAAATTTCACATTTTATTAGGTGAAAAGTTTTAACTGTAGAATAATGTATAAATTGTAAAATAACCGTTGCTTTAGAAAGGGTAAATTCATTATGTAGTTTAAATCTGAACGGATTTTTATTGATCTGAAGTAATAACAAAAAACCATCAAGACATCTGGCTTATGGGGGAAGGATTTTATGATTGCGCTGCATGAGTTTAATTTATAATTTACAATTGTATAGTGTTGTTAACACGGTATATACTATATCTCAACAAAGAACAAAAATGGAAGAAATAAAAGTGAAAAAAACAACATAATTTGCAGAAGAAAAAAAAAACGGTTGCATTCTGAACTTCAAGTTACCTTTTCTAAAGCTGAACACTGGGAATTTGGACCTCCCAGCGCAAACATTAACGGGCTGAAATGCAGCTCTGGATGTAACAAAGGAAACAATACCAGGGAAGAGAGCCAAGAAGGCAGAGCTGGCACGCCTGTTCCTGGGACCATGGGAATTTGGCTCCCAGAAATAATGGGGTTGAACAGGGCCCAGCACCACTGCTACTGTAGCTGGGAAAATGGTGCACCGCAAGCCAGGCTCCATCCAGGGAGACTTAAAACAGGGGAGGGAGTGGAAAAAAAAGAAATGAAATATACAGTATGGGTTGCACCTCACAGTGTGAAGTGAGATGAGTAAAATAATGGAGGAAGGGGAAGCCTGTCTTATGTTTGTCCCGAGAAAAGTGATTGTAAATCAAAAACACTGCCCAGCTTAGGGGCTGGATGTGAGCTAACATAATACACTGTATATGGACAAACTGCTACCTGGGCAGAAAAGGGGAAGGAAATAAAAATAGTAATAAAGCTAGGACATAAAGGGTCTTTCATGTGAGTGTTACACTGTGTGTCCAAAAGTTAAGGTAAACTCTATTGCGTTATAGTATACAGTATATATGTATAATATTGGTAATGTTAATGCTAGCAGCTCCTCTCCAGCCTAATTAGGACAATAAAGGGTTATGGGCTAATGTATGACTGCCATGCCAAAGCTAATGAATGCCTGGTATACCTTGTTTCCTCCCAAGCGTCCTTGGACTGTCATCTCCAACCTTTTGATGTTGTATCTGATTATCCAGGCAGCGATTAATCATGATTAAGTAAGCACCAAGTCTCTGAGAGAGAAAGCACAGGCAGAGAGGGTGGGTGGACAGCAGGAAAGTTGCCCAGGTTCAAGCCTTAATTCTGGGCAGAACAGTCTTCTGCTTCTGCCAAGTGGACACTGGTAATGAGACAGCAAAGTACAAATCACGGTGCTTTTTTAAGTGTTGTTAAAGGAAAGATTCATTATCCAAGCCAGGCTTTATCCAAGCCATAGTTGCGGCTTCCAAAGAAACGCCTCGTGCCTTCTGTGGTAACCATCAAGTTGGACACGGCTGCAGGTTTTTCGCATGCCCGGTGTGATTTGACAGCCATTTTTACATGTTTTGTTGATGCACAGACATTTCAATATACCTTTCCGCGCACCGCTTTTCCCCCTCTCCAAAAACATTTTCCTGCTTTGATATCAGTTGATGGAATATAAATGGGTTGGAGCAGACCTAAGGTAACCACCTATTGGCCTTCATGCATTTCTAATGTAACCTGTTTTGCCCATGCTCACAGAGTAGGCCTGGCTTCATTACTCCAAGGTGCTGAGTCTTTTGCCAGAACGCTGCCTTTTCAGCGAATAGATCACCCTTGTGACCAAGGTCTCTGATACTGTATGCACCACCTGAAAGCCATAGCTGTTTGCCCAGGTGCCAAAATAATCAAGTTCAGCTCGCATGGCGGGTTATGAAAGAATATTAACTGTGGGAATAACCCGGCTTGACATGCGTCGCCCGTATGCATGATCAAACGAGAGCCCTCTCCGAAAAGGAGTTTTCCAGGTAGGCCTACTGGCAGGGAAGTCTGGGGCTGTGATGACACCAACTCAATCATTGTTACTTTGAAGTCAGAGGGGTCAGTGTTGTAATGGGTTTGGACAAAGGTACAATGATTCTCTCTTTTTGCTTTCCGACCTTTTTCTGTTAATCCATTTACCATTCTACGTCCGTAATGGATTTCCCAGTGAAGAGAGAGAGTGGAAGCTGTTGTTGAAACACGTTTAAGTGGTCCACTTGGAATATAGGAAAATAATACTTCCCTTTCTACCACCCTGCTGCCTCTCACTGTGAGAAGTATTTTCTCCAATGAGGTCTGATGTGAAGGAATTCATTCAGCAAACCACACTACTGTGTCCCAGTTTTACTGTCAGAGGTAGTTTCTGTTAAAACAAGTAAAATCACATGTTACTTGTTGTAGGATTTAGGGTTTCCACCTTCATGTTTTTTCTTCATTGCTTTCCATCCATATTTATTTTTTCCTCCATTAAAACAGTATTTCAAGTTTAAATTATGGCAAATGATGTGCGTTTGGGGTGTGGTGAAGGAAAACAAAAATAACCCCTCATGACTGTACTGTAACTTAACATCTCCCTCATGGTCTAATGTTTAAGTGGAAAACTTCCCGACCGTAAAAGCATAAATCAGCCCTCACTCTCCTGTATGTTTCATTACAGAAATGTTAAATCATCATTCAGAGCCTGTACGAAAACATGGAGAGAAAAATAAGGAGGCATGAAGTTATGTATCTTGTGCCCATCAAACACGGAGAGAAATGGAGGAGATCACCATATAATTGGTTAGAGTGTGTGTACACATGTCTCCCTCCAGTTCCAGCACAGTCCTGCAGTTCAACACAGGCTTTGAAATGTGGATTCAAAGCTAGCGGACTTCCCTGAATCACTGAAAACCCTCAGGACATGGTTTGGCCTTTGCGGAGGTGGAAGCCAAATATGAGTCTGAGAAGATGAAGCACCCTGGCCTATCGTCTGTTCCTGGTAGGTGTTCACTCCCGATAAATATTTCATTTTGGTACAAAACAAATAACTTGACATAATTCCTCCCCCTCTCTTCCGAGTAGAATGACAGAGTGGCTGATTTACGCATGGCGAGAGGTGTAAAAAGCATGGAGGCATGCCGTTTTCCTCTATCCGCCATCTAATGGATGCAACCCGACGGGCTAACAACTGTTTGCCTTTTTTTCAGACAACAGTGAAGTGAGGACACACTTGGATTCATTTGAATTGCTGACTGTGATTTGTGAAGCGCTTTTTGACACTATTACAGTTGGCTAACTGCAGTATGTTTCCCAGAATGTATCTCACCATTAAGGCTGCTATCAAAATAGTAAAAAAACTAATCCTTTTGTATTTTAACCACATAAATTATAAAAGTGTTAATTATTACTGCAGAGGCAATTTAGTGTGCTCATTCAAGAGGATTCAGGGGCTAAATAGTCTGACCCTAGCCGGAGTTACATTTGAGACACTTTAAATCCACTGTGAAAGTGCATTAAACACTTAACTATTTTCTCATTTCTTTCTTCTTGAATGCTTGAGGCTGTCTCTGCTTTGTTGCATTTGTCAATCACTGTAATTTGGGCTCCATTTCCAAAAATAATTATCAGGTGAGTGGCAGCCCTTTGCCTGGAGTGCCAACTTGGAAGCGACGTGCCCAAGAGTATTAATTATGCCGCTCAAAATATGAAGTCTTTTAATAGAGAGGCTGACGTGACATCATTGTTTAGAGTCTTTCTTCCCCTACAAACATGACAATCACGGCTGTCCCTCTGGTCATCAGCAAAGATGAGGAGGAATTGTCAGAGGAAGTTATTAACAAGCTGTGTACCATGTGATAAAGTCAGTCAGACTCTCACTGGTACCATGTCTGTTGACTCGCATAGAGGAGAAGAGGAGAGCGCATGAAGAGTAAATCAACAACTTCAATACAGCTATGAGAGAAACAGAGCGAGCTGCAGATATGCAGAGCAACGACTGAGGGGGAGGTATTATGTGCAAAAAGCCTCAAATCTTTTAAATCCATGTACTAAAATTATTGCTGAATGTAACTGTTGATGCTGTACTCTGAGGACCTTCCAGTATCATACAGTCGCCAGCTTAAATCTCTCTTTCTCTCTCTCTCCTTCTGCCAGTCAAATGCTCACAAACAGTGCTGCACTGTAGTTGTGGTTCACATTCAGCAGTTGCTTCTGTGAAACCCTAAGAGGCAGAGACAGCTTCCAGGTCTCATTAGCATCCAGTAGCGGCTAATGCTGCCTCCCTATTACTGTCTGAGGAGCTGAAATTCAGTTGGAGATGAGCACAGCCCAGGGGGCTTAGGGTTGCCAGTTTAATTAGTGCCTGATAATTTCAATAATGAGTGACAATTCATTGGGGCTTTTTAGGTTGGCCCACTGTTTGAGTGCAAATCGATAATCCTCTGTTTCTTCCCCCACTCTCACGAGCAGATAAAGGGCGAGCGTGGGGGTGGCGGGGTGGCGGGGTGGCGGGGTGCTCTATCCCTTTGCAGGAATTAAATGAAAAGAATCAACTTAGAGAATGTCCCTTTGAAACCAAGAAAGGGAAGCCTATGTGATTTGATTTGCTGTTATTGGATGAGCAGGTGGGCCTTTAGTTGCTGTCGTGGGGTCCAGAGTAAAAACAATTTGCCTGGAGTGATACGGGATAAGTAAGTGCAGGGTGAGAGGTTTACACTTTTTTTCCGCTTATCCAAATTATGCTCTCGTTTTCAAAAGAAGAGAACATACTCTTATATGGAGAGGATGCAATAATTGAGGTAATCTGAAAATATCACCCTCTAGAGCAAAATATCTGCGAGAGAAAGGAATCTATATTTTACATAAATGTTCTCTATGCACAGCTGTTTAACATACAGTATACCCATGAAATTATGAGGAATGGTAATTCATTCAATTGCCCCCAGGCTTAAAAAACATGTTTACCTTGGTTACTTGAGAAAGGTGTTTGAACCCTCTGTAATTCAGTGACAGGCAACACAGTCCTGTTGATGCATTACGAGAATGCCTCTGTTTTATTCTTCAAGCTATTTCACAGCTCTGTGTGCAGAAGAATAGGTGACGGTGAATTAAGTTTAAACAGGCGTTTTTCATATTCACAGAAATAATTATGGAAGGTGGCACGCTGTTTTACAGTGTTATAGAAAACGAAGAATCCATTTTAGGTGTCGCAGGTAGTGCATTAAAACACCAATTAAGCACATAACACCCAACCTACATCCGACACTTGCAGCATAATGATTGTGGAAACAGGAAGTGGGAGCATGTTATTCCCTAATTTACCTCTTCTGTCTTGAAAAGGAAATGCCTGATGTATGCAAAACAAATTACAACAAAAAATTCAGCGAAGAAAAAAACACAAAAGCAGCAGACTGGCATGGCGCCAGGCAATATGGAGCACGGCGCTCTCAACCTGTGCAGCAATGATAATGGTATAGCCTTATTGCCCTTTGCGACGTGTCTGCATTTGACACAGTATATGTTCTACAATATCCTGATACTATACTGAGTCAGCACACTATATCCAGACCTCGGCGTACAGCGACATAGTGAAAGTGCAGTGAGAGCATGCAGCATTTCCTCACTCAGTTAGCCTGACATATTGTGAAGGACAGTAGCCTAATTATTCCTTGGCAATGGCACAGACCTGCCAGTCCCTTCAGATTGAGTTGAACCACAGAGGCTGGAGTTTGATTCCTGAGTGCCTGCTATGTTTGGAGTCAGATAGGATCTTGTCCACCGGAGATTTAATTTGGACATTCAGTGGTGTGAACCTGACCCTTATTACTCTATCCCCCTCATCACATGACCTATAGTCTTGCTCTATTACAGGCCCAAGAAAAACAGCAATCATTGCGTTAATGCGGGGAACATCAAGAGACTATTGATTGTGGTTACTTGCCGAATATTCCCTCCATGACATGCGGTTCAGTGCCCCCTTCGTGCTCATCTGTGGCAGTCTTTTTAAATATTCATGACGAGGTTGCCTTATGGTTCTGCAGCTGAATTTCTAATTGGGCCGTCAAAAGAGATACAACATGCCCTTAAGCAGCACCGTAACAGCGGTCAGCTCAAACAGAAATTGTGTGATTCAGCCACAGGGCTAATTAGCAATTAGCATTCACTGTTTACAAAGGTTTTTACCTGTGGGCCAGGGGATGGCTGAATTGAGCTTAAATCACTCCATCCTGCCTTTGAAGCTTCAAGAGCCGCCTGTCCATATCATAATGACTGGGAGGAGAGAGGGAAGTGCTTCTACTGTGTAACAACATAATCATCAATTAAGGCAGGGAAATGGCAAGAAGTGGGGATTTGAGCTCATTAAAAAATCCCAGAAGAAAAAGTAACTCTGGATTTATATATATGTTCCCCCTGTCTCTCTGTCAATGTCTGCCATATTTAAAATTCAAATGTGTCTTTCAAGATGAGTGGAAGTCCTGAAAATGTAATTCAGGGACTCGGAAGCAGACATTCCTAATAAGGGTTAAAATATGAATGACATTTGCTCCAGGAAGCTGGATGAAAATGGCCTTTGCCAGTGATTTAGTCTCTCTTATTAGTTCATCCTGTCTCTAGATTTTGCCTAATGAGTTTTTTTATAACCATTATGACCAAAATTAATGTCAAACTCTTGAAATGATTGTGGTTATGGCCAACTTATAACTAAAATGTGTAGAAATTATACATACAGTATTGCATGGCCAAGTCATTGCTACGGTGTGAACATGGCATTAATACAGCCGTATATCTGTTATATGCTGCACACTGTAGGGTAGCATGTTTATTATAACTCAGCGTATTCAAGGCCACCTTCTATTTTATTTTATTATATTTTTTGCTCCTTTTTTCTTGCATTTCTGTATGGGACAGAAAGAGAGACATCTGTTAATTCCATAATGCATGTATTGCCCTCTTAAACAATGACAATGAGCCTGATTTAGTCCAATATGTCACTTTTATGTGATATGTGGGGATACCCGGTGGATAACCTGGCCCCGTGTTATGTATCATCACGGTGGAGCCACTACAAGGACATACAGTATCTCATGTCTTCAACAGCTTTCCAGACATTAAAAAGAATATCAGATTCCCCCAACTTCTTTGAGGATGTACTGCCTTTGAGAGAGGACTTCTTTTGAACATATCCAAACGTTTTCATCTGTCTCATTTTTTAAAATCTATTTTTGCCACAAAGTAGGGACTCAACACAAACTAATTCAGGGTGATAAAACTGCTAGAGTGAATTTCCTGCCTAACAAAGTACAAAGATGGCTGATAAAGGGCTTATTACAGAACCATCATTACTCTCACTTTGGGCTGAAAACGTTGACTGAGAAGCACAATTATTTCCTGAGGTTTTCGCTGATGTGGCTTCAAGCTGAGGTGATGCTGAGGTTTTCCCCGACTGTCTGAGGGTTATTTGAGCGGACCTGTCAATGATGATATCCAGACAGCAGGAACAGTGCAAACTCAGGGATAAGAGTCAACAGTAATTAGAATCTATCTGGGGTGGTGGGAACACACACACACACACACACACACACACACACACACACACACACACACACACACACACACACACACACACACACACACACACACACACACACACACACACACACACACACACACACACACACACACACACACACACACACACACACTGCATATTATGATGGACTCATGTGTACAAACATTGCTCATATCACAGAAGCTCAAGAAGCTACATATATTTACATTATAAGAACTGTAAATATTTCACATATGCAAAAAAAACGAGTGGATACACACACACACACACACACACACACACACACACACACACACACACACACACACACACGCGCACGCACGCACGCACGCACACACACACACACACACACACACACACACACACACACACACACACACACACAGCACCCATCAAAGGCGTGTCCTTTAGTATGGAGATTCTGACTGTGTACTCCCCTTTTTTCCTTAATTGCTCATTAATGAGATGGAAATATATTTCTGCCACAAAGTTTGAAAAAGATGCAATCATTGAGAAAGCCATGAATCTAAACATTTGAAAAGGATATAGTAACGGGAGGCCCCCATTCTCGTTCTCTGAAAAATTAATGCGGCGCATGTTATATTTATTACAAGGCCGACTGTCACTCATTTTACCCAAACTAACAGAAATTAAAAGTGACAGCAACCTCATCAAGAATGAATGCCATTGTATTCTACACGGGGCTGGAAAGACAGGAGAAAATCTGATAATAACACACAGGCATCCACAGTGCATCTGTAACAGGGCAAAGCGAAGCTCAGAGAAATGCTGTGAATGAAGGAATGGGGGCAAAATGAATCATAAAATACATAGCAAAATGTCGCTTTATAACTTTTAGTTCACTTTTTATTCCAACTGCATTTTTTAAGTTAAAGCATGATTACGAATCTGACATACATCTTGATAATTGACATGGACAAAATTAAAAGAATAAACCAAATAAAATACCAACAGTGACTTGACTTGCATACTGAAATGTTTTGCACGGCTACTTCAGAATCTATTTTCAAATATTTTCCGAGATGTGTATAATTGCTGGCTCCACTCATTAAAGGAGAGGGGTTCTAATCTGAGAATGCTGCAGCTAAATGGTCAGGTTCCCATGTGAGGGAAATAAATGAAATATTAGTTTATTACATATTTAAATCTCTCTCCCCAGGCTGTCTTCCCTGTTTTTTTCCTGGGTTGGTTTGCATTATAATGTTCACCAAACAGTTTCCCCAACTAATGGCATACAACAACGTGGTCCTGCGTATCCCCTCTGCTTTTGGTCTAGATGTTCATAACAAATTACTGTGGTAAGGGAGGGAAGGGAGAAGCCTCCAACTTCCTGAAGAGGCAAAGGGGGAAAATTCATCTTTAAGTGGTACAAAGTTGAACAGTGCCTGTGGAACGTTTTTCACAGTGTGTGTCCGTTAAACATTGAATAGACAGTCAACTGCGTATAATAAGTCAACGTTGTCAGGAGGATGACAGCAACATTTGGAAATAGGAAATCCATATTGCATGCTGCTTCTTGAGAAAAGCTTTTTCACTAAAGTGTGCAGGATTGCAATGCCCTTTTCTCTGACTAACAATGGTTTTATTAGTCCTATTTGCATGTCAGGTCCAAGGTCACATTACAATTCCCAACTGCTTTGTAAGTTCATAATCTAAGTCCTATCCATCAAAATGCTGATGTATCAAAACAAACAGAGGGCTGAGAGCAGAGATAGAGCATGGGATGGGCTCTCTGAATAATCGTTAAGGGCAGCCCCCTCGCTCTCCCTATCTCAGGTGTGTGATTAAAATCAATTAAATCACTCCTCTAGTGTCAACCGCCCCAAATCTCCTGACAAATGAAACGCTGCTTTAGGAAGACGAGGATGTTCCTGGTCCTGTCGTGGCTCGGCTCATATTCACAAATGAGATTAAGATTGGGCTGCTGAGGGATTTCAAAGGCCTGTTTTCCATAAGAGCATGAAACAGCCTGTGAAGCCCGTGTAGGCTACATTAAGTAGACTTGAAAGTGTCTGGAGCAGAGATCAGCTCCCAGCCCACAGTGAGAGTAACTAGCTGGAAAAAGGGGAGATTATTTACCTGCATCTACAGAATGAGACTTTTATAGAGGGAAGTTGGATCTGTAGCAATGTTCTGTTTAGGACAAATAATCCAATATTCCATACATTCTTAAAAGCCCTGAATCTATTTGTGACACAATATTATGATTTGTCTGATGCATCCATTAATGAGTTTTTCATCTAATATTAATATGTATTAAATCATGTGTTTTGAGTCAATACAGTTTTCACCACAGCACTGCCTTTGCTGTGTGTCTTCAGACAAATTAAGCCATTTCCAGAGCATCAATATGAAATCATTAAATGCCCTTTGTGTATTGTTCTCTATGGTCTACAGACCACCCCTCTTTCACTCGCACTTTTTCTCTCTCTCACACACACACACACGCACACACACACACACACACACACACACACACACACACACACACACACACACACACACACACACACACACACACACACTGGCTTGGCTCGCGCATCAGATGTGAGCCGAGGTTTGAGCCCTCCGCAGGCTTCTTTATGACGACAGTAGGTGAGATCTGCTGATCCCATCTCCAGTGGGCCTCTGTAACCCCCCTTTGTAACATTAGGCAAAAGCGCTAAATCAAAGTGTGGAGTCAGCCCAGTGTGTGTGTTTAACGTCCCCCTGCTCTTGTCACCAATGACCAGGGGCGGGCCGCCACGTGTCCTTGCCCTATCCCCCGGTGTCCTATCACTCCTTTATCTGTCCACAAGGCATGGCCGCTCTCCCAAAGACAACCACACATGCATGCTCAAGAAGGGCCTTTTTTATTCATCTCAACACCCACAGAGAAAATCAGACGTCCCAAATTGTTCCCCTACAGCAGTTGTTTTATTCATGGTCACATTAGAGATTTTTTCCCCCACCACCATTCATACTTAAACCTATATCCATAACAATGAACATTATTTACATCAGGCAATTAGAATGTTTTCAATACCAGGATTTGTATAAGGAGAATCACAGGAACACTTTTGTGGAGAATTTCAAAATGTAGCAACAACTCACACTTTAAATAAGCTGCAGAAATGTTTTCCAAACTGCAGCAAACTTATCACTGACCTGTATTTCATTTTTGAAGAGTAAAAGAAAAAAAAACATACTTTTTTAACTCTGAGGTTCTTGTGGGAAAACAATAACAGACAGTATGTTTATTTGCGATGAAGCTACACAGCACAAAGAAAGAGCAACCATACCAAGGGATTTTCCTCACTCTTGAGAAGGGTACAACCAATATTCCCAAACCCATGCCAGGACTTGTGATTTCTGCTGTATGTTTTTATTTTTTTCTCCTTTATGAAGGATGATCAAATCAAGCATGGAAGTGTGTTTCATCAGTCTGTTGGAGGGTAAAGAGAGACTTTCAAAATAATCCCTTAAGTAGATGAGGCTTCTTTATGTATTGCTTTTCTTTGTAAGATGCAGCGTGTTTCAAGATAGCGGAGGAAATGACAATTATGTTGAGATACTATCTTTGTGAATGGCAGGACCTTTTTCTGGAACCGAATCGCATGTCCTCACATCTGATATAGCTGTGTTATTATTCAGTCTCTTGACAGGTCATATTTTGTCAAATGAAATGCTGAATTGCTTCGTACTCGGCACGGCAGCTGAAGTGATACATGTAAGTAGAATTAAATTACTCCATAGCATATTACAGCCTCAGTGGGATTGTGGCTGTTCTTCCATTTTTAATAAGTGCTTATTTCCCATGGGGCCTTGTTGGGCACCGTGGGTCAACAGTGTCCAAGAGGGCAAAGCTTGTTCACCACATACTGGAGCCCTTTAATTGCTTGAGGTTATGTGTGCTATTATCTTCCTTCTTCTCTTTCATTATAGAGGTGCAGAGGTTCGGATTGACCCATCCTCTCAATTTTGAAAGCACTCGCCACGTTTAGCGCACTTCAATTAAGTGTGCAGAGGAGTGCTGTGATGAGATTTATTTAATTAATTATTCCAGCTCTGTTTTTGCTCCTGCATATATTCGTTTTTAAATCTTTCCTTGGGTGTCCCGGGTCCGCTCTTATTTATTCTGTTGTGATAATGTTACAACTGTAACAGCAGTATTTTCGGTGCTCCCAGGAGTGCTTGGTCTGACTCAAACATAATAACCCACGGCAGTGTCTGTCTGACTCTCAGCCATTCTCATTCCTGCTTGCAGCTGATGCCGTAACCCCGGCCCCTTCCCTGCAGGCTGTGCTCACGGCGGGCTCAGAGCAGCCACACACACACACACACACACACACACACACACACACACACACACACACACACACACACACACACACACACACACACACACACACACACACACACACACACACACACACACACACACACACACACACACACACACACACACTCACTCACACCCACCCCCCCCCCACACACACACACACACACACACACACACACACACACACACACACACGCACGCACGCACGCACGCACGCACGCACGCACACACACACACACACACACACACACACACACACACACACCACACACACACACACACACACACACACACACACACACACACACACACACACACACACACACACACACACACACACACACACACACACACACAGAGAGAGAGAGGACCTGTAGACCCGCATTTGCATGGACACAAATGTTCATCTGCATACATATGGAAATACACACATAAGCAGTAACGCACAAACATGTCTCTGTTGTGTCTTGTATTGCACTCCAATCAAATTTTACTTGATTGCCCCCCTCTGTTTTTAAGTTGTTTGAAATTAAAAAGGTGCACCATGGTACACTTTTGGAACTTAAAATGCTGATAAGTGGAAACAACAAAAGTTGTTGCAACATTTCTACCAAGTGCAATGGTGAAAATGTTTTGGTGTCCATTTAACTCCACAGTGAAGCACTCGCGGGCAAACATTGTTCCCGAGTAAAGGATGTCTCACTACAGAGCAGTGGCTTCATAGGGGGATTTGATCACTGTTACCTGTGCTGACAATTCCTCTGTTCTGTTCAAAAGAAGGGAAAGCGAATGACTGATCAATATAAACGCAGGTGTTTGGAGAGAAGCCTTGGATTGATCAGTAATAGTCCCTCAACCCTGAAAAAAAAAGAACAAATCACAGGAAAGAAAGTGAAAAGTTAAGTAGGACACTGTCAGGGATTCCCTGGGTACGACTCTTGGAAAAACTGCACAGCACAAATGAAAAAGAACAGAGGAGAGCTGGTTGGGGAATTCAAAAAAGAATAATTAAAAACTCAAATCGGGTTCTTAACTGTGAGAAAGGGAGAGAGAGGGAGTGAGAGTGGGTTTTTTAAATCCACCAACAAGAATATACTTGGATGATAACTGCCTCAGCCGTAGGCTATTAAAATATTAACCACCGCTGTCCGAGCTGGGACTTTCCAAGCGGTACTGAGCAGTATCCTCCCCGGATACTGGGCCTGAGAGAAAGGCTCTGCTCCCGTTCGCTGCCCTGTGGGAGGCTCGGGCTTGCATGAGGAAGTGTTTTAATGTTTCTCAGATGCCTGGCTCACTGAGAGAGCTTTGACAAGGCAACTATCCTGGGTGTGATTTAAAGGTGTGCACAGAGGGAGCCAGGTACTGCAGCTGAGGGCCTGTTAAGCTACCGGGTGCCTTACGAGAGGAAAAGGGAAAACTTTTGTTTGTATTCCCCTGTTACTGAGCAGAACTTGGTCCCTTAAGTTTGAACCGTTATTATGATATGAAACAGAGCTATAATGCTGCTGCTACCTGTTATTGTTCACTTAACATTTGAACATTTACAGTGGATACACTCACAATGCACGATCTTGTTGGAAAAGACAGATCTGTGGAAGACTGCGGAAATGAGCGTTGATTTCTGAATTAATTTGGCACAGGACCAGATTCCTCGTGTGTAGAGTTTGTTTCCTTGTGATTTACTTCAATGACTGATGCTTCCAATAGCCTGCAATTGCCTGAAGCTTATTACACTCATAATGTATAAGCAGATACTTAGTGAGTGTACATCTAAATCATTTAGCGGGACTTCGTTTAGGGGAACACATGGCAAGCCGCACACTCTTATCTCAAATAGTGCAATTGTCGAGGTTTTATTGACTCTAACAGATAACAGCAATTATTTCTCTGAGTGTGCTTTCTGGTCTCTGCCAAATGTGAGCTGGCAGATTATTAAAAAGACAAGTGGTCTCTTTGATAGCAAGACAAAATACAAGGGTTTTTATTTTTTAACAACTTTAAAGGGATGCCAGCTTTGTTCAGGTGACATTTCTGCACAGAAAATAATGTACGTTCATGTGCTGCCTGTAGCAAGAAAGTCAGGGATTAAGATACAGCGGAACATTGGAAAGTTGTTGAATATTCAGAGTGGCAGGCTCTTTGAATGTTTCATGAGATTACAGAATCATGGCATGTATCGTGGCATTGACTGGAATTCTTAAAGTAGCCTGAAGTTCATGGAAAGGGTGAGGTCTCTAATCTTTAATTCCCTATACTGTACAGTAGTGTGTCTCTGTCTCTCCCAGTCAAGTCCTGCTGTCCTGTCTTTGCCTAAGTGTTCCTGACACCAACCCGTCGTTCCCCTGGCCCGGCTCCCGCTCCGGGTTCATCCTCTGTAGTTTTCCTTGTCCCAGTTCTTCCCGCTTACCCTAGTCAGTCGTGTTTTGTCTCCTCTGTTGTCTCCCCCTGTTCCCAGTAATGTCTCATCTCTCCCTGGGATCAGGGGCCTGGCTGGCTGGCAGGCAGATGGGACAGATGAGGATGGCAGAGATTGGCTAATCCCTAATCTGCTGTCTCCTTGCCACTCTGGACCACAGAGGAGAGAGGGAAGCACGAGCGCGAGAGAAAGAGAGGGAGAGGGTGATGGAGCCAGCTAGATGGAGCCAGCTGTCAGATGGAGAGTCTTTCATGGTCCTGCGCACACAACAGCTGCACAGGGCCCGCCTGCACGGCTCTGCATTATTAAGCATCTTTTTAGTTGGTTCCAGATGCAGACCTAGCTGTGTTTACCCAGGCTTTGTGCTTTCTTGCTCCCCCACCCCTTTCTCCACCTCCACTTCCTACTTCAACGTCCCGTCATTTCCTAGTTGCTCCACAGCTTGATGCGGTCAAAATCATTTGACTTCTCTCATGTGTCTTTGCTTAAGTATAATGTAATGCTCAAGCACATGACCTCTGCACCTGGAGGTAGCATTAGCACCTTAAAAGTTTAGCCTCATTACGAATTTCCAGTCAGAAGACAAGTATTTGAATCATTTAAACATGTGGGGACTTTTTTTTAGGCTTAATGTCTTTTCCTTCTTTTGAGAAGAAATGAAAGTGAATGGTTGGTGTAGCTTTTCTATACTCTGCCAAATGGATACCGTGATATCTACTGACATCAGATGAAAATAAATCTTTAGCTGTAGAACAGATATGACAATGGCAGAGAAGTAAAATGTAATTACAACATAATTAAATGGTTTCATCGCTGTAATTGCATACCATTTAATGTGTCATTACGACTGCACGTGTCTGCATATAGAATGTGCAAACAGGCAAACTTGTTTAAACACAAATGCACAGGCGCATACAAACACAAACATACTGTATGTGCACACACACACGCACACACACACACACACACACACACACACACACACACACACACACACACACACACACACACACACACACACACACACACACACACACACACACACACACTACACCCCCCCATTCACATATTCACACAGCAACCTTTTGCAAAAGCCAGCTTTGAGGAGGCTAATCTGTGCCTCGGTCCCGTCTCTTGTCAAGTTCAAGAGGGTTAACAAATCTTTACCTCCAGAACAGCCCTCCTCTTCCCCCTTTCATGTCCACATTTGTTCGCTGTATGTCCAAAAATCTACAGAGGCCCGTCCCGACTCAGTTGGGATTGGTTTAGCTGAAGAGCTGGAGGCTTTTCAGTTGCTGGCATCTGTTGTTCCTCTTCCCAGAGCTGCTGGCAGTCAGTTAATGGCCATGCTTGGGACCCAGAGAGAGAGAACAGTGGCTGATTTCCCTATAGCCATTGCACCAATCCCGGCACACCACCAACTGCAGATGAGCCACCAGCAGCTAGAAACATTCAGGCTAATGCTCCGCTTCTCTGAGAGTTCGGGGCAGATGTTCCTCACTTTCTGTGTTTCGTCACATAACTCAACACTGTCAAGTTTGTCTTTTGATTTAGGGTATTCTCCAGTGTTTAGAAATGTTGTGTTCTGGATCACCTAATGGAAACAGCACCGTGATGAATGAGCATTTCAACTCTTTATTCTGAAGATGCTCACAATTAAACAAGAGAGCAGTCTCTTGGCAGTAAGAGTTCTACATTCAAATAACATGATTCAGATCAACAAGTAATTTGTTCTTATTTTCATTCCTATGACCAATACGTGGTTCATCTCGACTTAGTGCGGATCATGCATGTTATTATTGCAGCCACTCCAGGGCTCACTCCTCTGCATCTGCATAATACTGAAGGAGGTTGCTACAGTTTAATCAGTATCTTGTTACTCTAGAGAGTAAGGCTGGATATGTTATCACTAAGGAGGAAGTTCAAATGAAGCTCGATAAATAAATTAATGCCTTGATGATTAGCCGTCACATAAGCAATTAAAATGACTTCAAATTATTCATTTTCAAACAGGTGCAGCGAAAGAAGGGTGTGATTGTTGTAGTAATTGTCAAAATCGAACAATTTGTTTTGATGAAGCTTCCATATGTACCTCTTATAAAAAATTAAAGTTGGCATGCATAAAATAATTCAAAGTCATTTAATAATAGAATCCCATATAGCATGTGTATCAAGGGTATTCTTGTCTCTTGTTTCAGTGTTGCCTTCGCCTTTTTTTTCTTCTCTCTAGCTCACGCTGCTGGATGTTCTGGGCTTTGCGAATGGCCATGACAAAACAGTGTATAAAACTCAATCACATTCTTTTAGAAAATTATTAATTGTGACTGTCATATTCACAGCATCCTCCTGACAATCTCACAACTGCCTCAGAAAAATACACTTGACAGCTCAGGACCCCAAATCCCACAATGAATTCGTCCTTGACACATCCTTAATGACGATCATCTTGATGATTGTAAATACATTATCATATCAGATCACGTCTGTGTTGCAATCATCACCTCCATTTCCTTTTAATTAAACAGCAAAGCTGACACCACATCTGTCAAAAAGGAAGTGAGACTTTTTGAAATCGGTGTGAACTTCTTTCTTTCTTCCTTATTCCTGTTCCACAGCAAACAATAGAGACGGAAAATGGCTTTGAAAATAACAAGCTCTATCAGTGCCTATCTCCTCCTTGCCCTCTCTGTCCCTCTTCCTTTACTGCTTTCTCTCCCCCCTCTTTCTCTCCATCTAACACTCTCACCCCTTTTCCATCTCTTTTCTCTCCGTCTTTCCCTTTCTCCCACCACTTGAAAGGCAGGGTAATGAGACAGCTAGAGAGCAAAGGAAGGTGTCCGCGGAGCATCAGTTGTGCAAGGAAGAAGTGAAAATTTACTGCAAATGAGACGATGCCAGTAAATTCATTTTTATTCAGATTACTGTCATCATACATTACGGCTTCTCTTGTAAACATTTGGCCTCGGTCTTTGTGATGAGGTGTCATTATTTGCCAGATTACGTTATTAAGCTATTAACACGTCAAGCACGGCGGGCAACAATACAGGGGCACGCTTAAACAAGCTGAAGAGAATGGAGGAGGTGTCACTGGCTTGACATATGAAGGCACTTAATAGCTACTGCTCTGAGGACAGAGTAGAGAAATTAAATAGACAGCTTTCAGCGGAGAATGGAGAGAGCTATTCACAAGTACTCAGAGCTGACTGAACTGTCTTTACAGGGTGATTATTTACTAGGCCAGTAAATACAATGCTGCAATTTAGCTCTATAGAAAACATATTTCCTCTCACATGTATGTTTATGGAACCTATTTATATGTTATTGGCATCATTAGTAAAAAGAGGCCTGTGTTTGTCTCGAATTTGAAGGTCCAGAAAACTGGTTGTTTGTTTTATAACACTGTAAATGATACAGACACTTTAAAGCATAAACAGTTTTTGATTTAATTCAGTAAAAAGAAAGAGGGGAAGAAGAAGATTATGGAGCATGAATTAAAGTTTCCAGTTTGTAAACTGTGTATTAACTAAAAAGTTTCTTGTTGTGTGTTGTTGTGTTGAACTTTAATTTTTCATCAAATCTCCTCAAAAAATGTCAGCATTATGAAATAAACAGAAGTCCCTCTGGTGCCATGAAGAGGCTGTACGGACAGCCAAGTCAGCGGTTTTGAGTGGATAAATCCATGGTAACCTATTGAAATGGTTCAACCACAGCCAAAATCATCCACGACAGCCGACGGAGCCAGAGCCCCCCGTTCAGCCAGCACAGCAGCTTAGCAGTCTTAACAGGGAATCCACCACTTATCATCATCGGCATCCAGCACCACAACACTCCACCATGAAGAGGCTTGAGTTAAGCCGGTTAAAATAACACGAGACAATACATCAACAACAGCTTCCTCTTCCCTTTTGATGCCTGCTTAATTTGAATGGTACAATGGGCTGAATCCTGTTCTGGTGCTCGACCAGAGGACCACAGAGCTCTGTCCATCTCTCCTTCACATCAGAGGCTGCTGGAGGAGCGGGGGGCCCCCTGATGCTGTGTGGGGTTGGCTGATAAAGGCCTTATTTCAGGGTCTTCCAGTAAGGGGCTGGATTCTACTCCCCAGCCGGGACGGCACGGACCGCGCCGGTTAAGGCAGATGCTAGAAACTGCAGTCGGAGCTGAAACACTGAGAGGGGAGGGAGGGATGGGGAAAGTGGAGGAGAAAGTGGGAGAAGAGGTTGAGAGAAAAGGGTGAGTGAAAAAGAGAGAGGTGTTGACTTATAATGGATGCTACCTAGAGAGTTTACCATGCATATGACACCTTTAAGCTTTAAATTGGGGAGTTTAAAAGTTCAATCTTTTCACTTTCCCTTTTGTTTTGGGAGGCTATAAATGTGGCCTCATGGTATTTGACTTTTCTTCTAGACGCTGACATATGACTGAGGTCCCATTACCGCCAGCCCTGTTTGCCATTGAGGCAAACGATACCCATTGACCGGTACGGGCCCTGAGAAGCATTTTACCTTGGGCTCATCCAGGACTTGACACGACCTTTGAACCTGAGGAGCGCGGCTGTCAAATGTCTCCCCTGTCATTCCCTTTGGAGACGCACTGATTCTTCACAAGACACCACACACACTCAGTGATACACACACTTTCATCACATTTGATGCATTCAACTTAGATACTCACACACCTCGAGTAGCAAATTCAAGGTGGAAATTCCTGCTATCTATGGAAAAAAGGAGAAATAATAATAACTTTTTAACGCCACACTGAAATTCCAGGATTTAAATAACTGAACATACATATGAATATGGATTCATTTTTTACTAATTCTTCAGACTATGGAGTAGAAAGTCCTCATGAATATCCTCTATCATCTTATAAACATGTACATGTAATGGGAGGAGAAAATGGGGATCACATTATGAAAAGCGGGAGTCAAAGAATCTAAAATTAGTAACAGCAAATACAAGTTTTTGTTGCAAAAGAGGAGAAAAATAAACAATTTCTCAAGCATGTCTTGATATGAAATCTAAATTTGCATCATTGTCTTCTGTTTCTCCAGCCCAGTTTGGAAACAGCCATGAGTGTATTTATCTGAATCACAGAGAGCCAGGCTCGGGAATTCACTGTGACAGGAGCACCACCAACTGGTCAAAACATGCCTCCTCAACACTAAATACCTGCCTACTCTCTCCTCTGATGTGCATTGAAAGATTAGTCACATGCATCCAGTTGCAACCTCTACATTTAAACAGTCTTGATTTATTCTTAGTGTGATCTGAAAAACAAGCAAGGTTTTTTTTCCACCTTAAAAACCCCCTCGGAGAGGTTGACTTCATGGTATCCATCATCATGCATCTTTAATGACGTCAGGCCAGGAGCATGGGGTAAAATCACAGTAGTGGCCCGAGGCTAAAACCAGCTAAAATGAGGTTCCTCTTACCCCTTCCCACGCAGAGAGAGCTGCACACAGGCCTTGGAGGGAGGGTACATCGCACCCATCGATCGCTGAGGAGGCTTGGCGGATGGTGGCCACTCGGTGGGGTTGATGGATACATTTGTGCTGTAAAAAAACTCAGAGTTGTAACGCGGTGGGCCAGAGCCACGAGCTGAGAGACATAGGTGTGACAAACGATGGATTCCTTGATTTATAGATCCTTCTGTGAGACCGGGGAAAGGACAATCTCTCACCTAATTTGGTTTAACTGTAAAGGGCCTTTGGAGACCAACCGCACAAAGCCTAAAAGAGTGAAGAAACTTTACTCGATTCAAAACACATGTCAGAAACTGGAGCAGCGGTGTAACACTGTGCTTTTGTCCCAGTCAAAACTCTGTTGCACAAACCTCCACATTTCCCATCATCTATAATTCTATTAGTCACGGCACATCCATGGACTGAACAAATACTGTTTTTCACATTATAGAGATGAGAAATGGACTTGAGCTCAACTCAATTACATACAGTAACCCTCAAACAAATAAGTCAAATATAGCTCAGGGCGAAAATGCATTTTATGTCACAGAGTAAAACAAAAGAGCAAGCAATAAAAAGATCTCAGCATACAGTATTTCTGAGCTATTTCCTGTAGAACTCTATGATGGTCTGAGTGTGGCTTGGAAACATCTTTCAGTTGCCGAGCCCCCAGCCTTGACCTCGGGGGTCAAAGTCAGTCAGGCTCTTCCTGTCTGTGGCTTTTCCCAGGATCCCCTGCCTGTCGGCATGTCAGCACCTCTCCTGTCTCCTCACCAACTCAGGATGTTGCTTTTGCCTTCCAAGAGTTTCCTGAAACCGGAGGAAAAAAAAAAGGATCGGTTTCCATGCAGGGGTCACTTAGTGTGAAAAAGAAAGCCATTAAATATTGCTGTTTTGTATATTTGACTCAATTTTACAAACTCGCTGCCCTTTGACTCGTGCCTATTTGTGGATGTGAGGAAGCCTCAGCCTGTGGGGAATGAAAAGTGCATAGAGAGAATCGTTTTTACGAAGGGTAAATACGAGACCCACCTTCCCCATTTTCCATCAATTTCTTTCCACACAGTAGCAACTCCTTCAGTTATGCTTCAACTCAGCATTATGCATTGCAAATTAATTATTTGCCACCCTTTTTGTTTTCCAGACAAGATGCTTTTGACATTTAATATAGTTTCCTAATAAAGGCAATGCAGAAACTCTAAGTCCAAGGCAGCTTTTATTGCTCTTCACAAAGATAATTAAAACTGGGTCATGTTCTTAATGGTCTGATTAGAGGACATGTTGGACAATTAACCGGTGACGTTGCTTATAAAACGGACTGCTTTTGAGGTGAGGTGACTGGAAATGGGGCACATCATTAAATGGCATGTAGGTGCCTCTCTATTTCTTCCTTTCTTTCTTTCTTTCTCCAGGTACTAAAGGAAAAATGAGCGCTAAATGACAAGGTTGCACCCCTGGCAACAGACGTCCTGATTACTTTTTGTCTCAAGCCTCACAGAAGCCTCAAATAAACTAAATGCTCTCAAGCTATTCACTCAATTAACCGCTATGTTTATGATGCAGAAGTTATATATACGCACCTTTGTCTAAACTTTGGTATTAAGTCTGTCATGGATGCTTAACAATTCTTCCTAGCCTCTGCAGTACCCGTAACTCTTATTCCCTTGTTGAGCAGCCCAAAGAGTATGTGTGTATAAATGGAAGGCCTGTCTTTTCACATTCATTAAAAGTGAAGTTCCAAAATTAATAATGTAAAAATATGGGTTTTAATTAGTCTTCTATTCTGCCCAATGTACTTAAATTGGATCATCTGGTCCCCGATGCCCTTTCACTTAATAAAGAATTAGCCTGTGATGTTCTGAGCTTGACAGGTAGGATAAAGTGGAGAAAATCACTGCTGTTATATAAAGGATATATCCGTTTGTACGTAATTTGCAGCTTAGTCAATTTGACAGGGGGGAGGTTCCCAGCCATGGATCCCGTGCAGGTTTCCATTTAATGCATTTCTATCATGTTATGCCGTGACCACACCATTGCCTTCACTGCTCATTTCTGTCATATAATTAGTGACATTAATACAATTTGATTGGATATCTGCCTCACTTTGGTTCAAGCAATACTTTTGAGTAAAATCTGCACCTACATAGACACGGTATGTGCTACTCTTAGTGTGATCAACTCCACTGGAGTTAATAAGTGTTATTTAAAATGTACATTTCCATTTCTTTTTTTTCATGCTATATAATTACCTGATAATTTAAACTTTCACATGATATGAAATTACATTTGTGTCTAATGTGCGGTGGAGACTTGCACACCACTTTGCATTTGTGCTTTGAACTGGTACAGATAAAACAGCTTTGACTCATGATCGTCCAAAGCTCGAAGCTCGTTCTATCTTAGAGGTTAAATAGGGGGGTTTAAAAGGAGGCTTTAGTTGAAAGCATATGGCATCCATGAGTGATCCTTTACATTCGGTGGCCATATACTGGTGTTTGTGTGCGGTTGAGTGGGTGTTGTCGCACTATTCTCAGGCAACGAGCCCAGACAGCCCTCACCCTCTCCCCTCTCTCACTCTCTCTCTCTCTCTCTCTCTCTCTCTCTCTCTCTCTCTCTCTCTCTCTCTCTCTCTCTCTCTCTCACTCCCTCGCGCGGGACAGGCACAGCTGTCAGATCAAAATCAATCGCATTTTAAAGGACGTGCGAGCTAAATATTTCATTCTTGCCTTGGGAACCAATTAAGTGCTACATATGAAGTCAGAAGGACTGGTTGAGCCGGAGTCGTACTGGTGCGTACCAGCTGCTCCATTGCTTACACCAACCCCCCTTTACTCCATGCAAATGTGTCAGTGTGAACGTTCGAGTTCAATTACCTAGTGATGTTTTAAAAATGCACCAAAGCCAGACTGGCAGTCCGGAATTGGAGGGGATCCACCCCAGGTATGTTGTTTATTTAGTTGTTGTCTGTTGTGCTGGCTGTAACCCATTTGCCCTGATTGCAGATGTAAAGGATCTCAGGGATAGGAGGGACTGGGGCCTTCAAAGCGCCATGTGTCAGAAAACACCTCACACCGGATGGCAGGGACAACTGGCATATATTTCTCAAACTATGACCCCTGATTCCAGCTCTCATTACACTGCATCACTCACACAAAAATAAATGTAAAAAGTTATTTTCAAACTTGATCTTTGAGGATGTTTCCTCTGGGTGTCCTCTCTATTTCTTTTTGCTGAGGCTGGTTTTTGTCCTTTTTATTTGCTCTCTTCTCCATGTCTCTATATCTTTTGCACTTTAATCAGATTCCCTGGGTATGATAAATCACGGTCTATGTATTCCTTTTGGAGTTGGACCCAGGTATCGCATCCTTCTAGCAGCATCTGCTCTGTCAATCTAAAGGACAAGTAAAAAAAAACATTTTATACTCAAAGTATGCTCTTACACTGAAGTGTGTGAAACAAGTTAGAGATTTGAGGAAAGAAAAACAGTCACATTAGGAAGGTTAAAGTCTGTATATACGTATAAGCTGAAGGTGAGTAGAGTGTGCCACTGAAAATGAAAGAACTGGAAGTGGAAAAGAGGATATATGAGGGAGAGAAAAATAAAAAGTGTAGAGAAAACAAAAGCAGAGAATGCCATAAAGTGATAGACAAAAAGGAAACAGTGTGAAAGAGAGAGTGAGAGAAAGAAAAAGTGGGAGAAAAAGAGAGAGAGAGACAGGGAGGGAGTATGATTGATAACGGTGCTGACAGAACCCCTCTGGCCATGCTCTCTGTGGCAGTTTGGGGAGACAGGGCCTCCCCGCGTGAGACCGAGCTGCCCCTCGCCACTGTCCCAGCACACACTCCACATCTGGTGGGATCGCCCACGCTAGGTCAGGGGTCACGGCACCATGGGGCCACTTTCGGACTCACATCCCCAGAATGCTCAGAGAAAAACACAGGCCTGTCGGGGTCCACACAATAATCAGCATTTTGAAAGTACAAGCATGAGCCTAATCACTCCCCGGGAATATTTTCGCTTTACACTGACCTAGGGAAAAGGGAGGAGGAAAAAAGAAAAAGAACATTTGATTTTTTTAGCTAAACGGTGATGACATGGAGTATCAGAAAAACAAAAGCTCTGTTCAAGGTAAGCAGAGATTAATGTGCTGATGTGCAATGTGTGTCCTGTGAGTGTGTTCACAATCAGGGAATGTGTGTGCATTACTGCCCGTGTGCGAGGAGACAACACTGATGAATTAGAGATAAATAATGAAGTAGCTCAGGGACTGATTTGTGATAGCAAGAGGGCCCATCAACAGAGAACACTAATACTTTTGAATGCAATGCTGTTTGATGTTGATCAAGTTCAACTCGGTTGACAGGGCTGTGAAGACTGTAGGGAGCACAGGGACCGTACTAGAGAACCTACTCAGACAGGTGAAAGAGGAGAGGGACAATACCACTCAGACACACTCACGTAGGCAGCCAGTCACACATATGAACACACACTAAATCACACACACACACACTCGCCCAGGAACCCTGATCAAGTCCACAGAGTTATTTAAACATTTTACCTTTAAATGAGAGTAGGTGAAGACTTTGTTTGTATACTCTAAGGTATTTTATTCAATTTAAAAACCAACTTTTTCGATAATGAATTGGGTGGAATTCATAAGAAACAGACATTTAATGACATACTGCCCTTCCAAATTCTGTCTATAGACATTCATGACATGCCTCTGTTCCTCCATTGCTTGGGGCATGGGTCATTTTGAAAGTGTCACCATTTAACCGGGGGGAGGGTTGGGTCTCCATACCTCCAGCATCAGCCATGTGGGCAGAGTTCGGGTGTGTGGAGAGCGTGGCCTCATTATGAAGGAGATAAAGACCGTTAAGGCTGTTTGGTCTTGGGCCGGCTCCAGCCCCTATGGTGAAACACACCTGCTCCCCTCTTTAAAAAGCCCTGCTCCAGTTTAGCTCTTGGCCACGGACGAGTAATGACCTATCCAGGGGGCCGTAACGCCCGCTTCGTTTAGCCTGTCGTTAAGACCCAGAGTCAGCAGCATACTGCGGCACAGTACCGTGCCAAAACTCAGTACAGGGTGTCCTTGCCAAAGATCTAACATCAAGCCTACTATGTTAGAATATGGATAACTAACTAGCTAACCACATTAATGAAATGGCGGAATACATTTGGCAACATTGCTCTCCACTTGAAGAATTTCTTTTAGACATATTGTCAGTTGGGTTTGATACTTTGATAATTCCACTGAATCATCAACATGAATTTATATCAAAAAATAAACCCTTGTATCTCAGCCAATAGGAGCACACTCAAGAATACAGTATCCACTTAGTAATTAGAGAACATAAAGTTGCAGCTTGACACTGCTTGGTTTCCTATTGTTGTCCTGTCTTTGTTGTTACACACACACAAGCACTCACAGACATGTACAGACACACTCAGTGAAGACACCGACACACGCGTGCCTGCACAAACGCGCACGTACGCACCATGCACGTGCGCACGCAAACACATACAGAGGTACGCACACGCATTCACACACACAAACGCTCTCACACACATATAAAGATTTCCCAGTTTCCCAGTTATGTTTTCATCAAAGCTTTTCTTTGGCACTACAGAGCAGCGTCAGTATGGTAATGTGTTGTGCTGCCTGGAAAGCTGTCAAAAAGCTCCCACCTTGGATGAGAGACCACGGTAATTCGACTGGGCTCCTGTCTTCTGTGTGTTCAGGTCTCCTCATTATTCCGCTTTGCAGGGTAATGGCGTCTTGCGCTGTTTTATCTGTCAGCTCACAGCAAACTATAGTTTTTTAGCCCTGTATATTAGATGCTAACATCAAAAGCAGCTGTCTTGACACAGGAGAGAAAGAAAAAAAAATTGTTGCGTAAAAAAATGGAAACACTCCCGGTAGGCGAAAATTGAATCTCTTTACGTCTGGGGTGATGTGTGTATTGAGAATAGATTTGCTGGTTGGCGTCTATGTGTTTGTTCTCGAGTAAACAGCAAGGCTTGTTTGGGTGTAACTGTCAGGTATATGCGTGTGCCCCGTGTGAAAATGGGTTTGTTCGCAAAGTGGGAGTTAGAAAAAAAACAGCAACACAAATTCACTCTAGCTGTCTGATCAATGGGGATTTAAGTTACCAGTGACAACTGCATAGCAGATGTCAAGAGACATAGACCCCTCACACAACGTAGCACTGCTAGCCCCATATTCTATCAGCAGGTTTTAAGACTTGTCTCTTTTTACCCAGCTGAACGCCTCTGAGAAGTGATTTGTACATGCACCAGTTAGTGCATGTGAGTTAGCTTGGAGTTTTTTTCAAGTTGGAAGAAAAGTGTGCTTCCAAAACTAAAGTCTGGCACTATCCAGATCGCCCCTCCCCTGCACTCACCTCTATGTGGGCATGTTGGGTTTCTTCCCCCTTGGGTGGTGTGGTGGCAGATTTGTATACAGTATGAGTGTGTTTATTGTAGGTGTGGGTTTGGAAGGTAAATCTGTGTTTATAGGAGTAGATGAATGTGTGTGTGTGTGTGTGTGTGTTGGGGGGGTTAGGGTTCTTCAGAAGACGCGGGTAGAGCAAATTAAAACTCACCGCAGGAAATGAGCGCCCTTGGCACTCCTCTTCCCAAGCAGCTGCACACACCCCAACCATCATCTGCCATTTTGACACATCCACGGGGCGTAGCAGGCAGCGACAAGGGGGGAGCGAGGGGTGCCAACGCGACACCCACGGCTGCGAGCATCGCCGGGCCGCAGCCTCCAGCCAAACAGGTGTGTGACATCATGCCGCTGGTTCCTCTTCAGGGGCCCGGGGAGCAGGCTGGGGGACTGGAGCAGAGAGGGGGGTGGAGGAGGAAACAAAGGGAGGTTAGGTCTCTACCTGACAAGCTCATTGATAACGTTTGGGACACGAGCCCTGAAGTCGATGGCAAATTGCCTCTAATGTCTCCCGGAGATCACGGGCCAAAGTCAGGTGCTGGGCGCTAAATGGGCTCATTAGTTATGATTTTTTCATTCCTTTTTTGGACTTGCGAGGAGTTTTACACACATAAACACACGCACACGAACAACATGTCAGAGATAGTTGACGCCAGAGGGCTTTTGCAAACTTGGGACGTCATCATAACTCAAGACAGGGTTATAGAGGAGCCCAAGTGTTGAGACCTTTTCCTCCCAGCTCTTGTAGCTCACACAAAACTGGACATATTTGGTTTCTTGTTTGACTATTTCAACAACTGATACGTGCAGAGTTATCAAGGGGATACACAAGTCAAATCGGAATGATCTGAAATCAATCCTAAAACGACAATGAACACTGCAATATTTTTTTCCTCAAACCTGTAACAAGAACTAAACTTAACAGAGAGACAACAAATGAAATAAGCACGTACATATTGAGAATTCTCTGCACGTCTCCCACATACACCCTCTTCACACTTCAGTCGAATCCCCCAGCGACAGATCCTGTAACAGAGGAGAGGGAGGCTGTGAGTAGCCTGGGGGGTTCCTAAAGGCACCCGTCTGGGACCTGCTTCATAATCAGTGGACAGAGAGGATAGTGGTGGTACGGCTTCCCAGAGCCACTCTCTCCCCCTGGCTGCCCGAACTCTGGTAAGCACCCCAGGGCTACCTGTTAAGGTGCTCCCCCCGGTCCAGTCTCTCTTCCTGGGCAAAAAACTCACATGCAGTCTGCCGTCTACACACTGCAGTGAACAAGATCTGGGTGTTGATTGGATGGAGGTGACATGGAGTATGTTTGCGTTTTGTTTATGTGAATTTGTATACAAATTGATGTTGATGCACACATGCTTAAGCACGTGTGGGCACATTATGCATGTGTAAGCAATATGTGTGTACAAATGTTGTTCATTATTTCACATCTTACTAAGAGGAGGTATATTATTGTTAGTTGTCAAGGAGATATTGCTAGGGATCTGGAATTACTCACCCGCATGGACATAATCACATGCCAAGTAACAGCCTGGACAATACGAGTCTCTCTGCAGACCTCTCTGGCCCTTATCAACAATAATGCTTGTTAATAATGTGAAATGCCTCTAATTAGTCTGCAGTGAAATTAACTGCTGTAGCCTAATAAAAATGATCCTCCTGATAATGAAACATTCAAAAGAGAGCAGCCCAGAGACAAGGAACACTCAAGTTGAAATAAGGCAACGGATGTGTGTTGTCGGCTTTTCTGGCTTTTTCGAATAAAATACATTATGACATGTTGTCTAGGATCTGTTTTATCTGTCTGACTTTTTATTGTAGTTACTGTAGGTATATGTAACATCGGCTGTGTTCCTGTTTCCATAGTCAGGAACAATATTCCCTTGACTGCGCCTCGGGGTATATCTCCTCCTTTCCGCTGTTCAACAGCAGACCTCAACATCACCACCGCTCTTGTAGATTCAGGAAACACTGTAGTGGTAAGCAAGGAGGCAGGTTGGGGGCTGCGGTCGTGGACTGTCTAATTCTGGGCCTGGCCGAGGGATCGGGGAGACATAGTAGACTTTAACAAACACACTGGCCATTTCCAAATCTGCCGTGTGCTCAGTCGTCCATGGTTCTCCAAGATATCTGGAGGAGAGGGAGGGTTGGTGGGAGGCTTTGGGGAGGTTGGGGTGTACAAGGCGGAGAGAGCCAGGACTGTGCCGTCTTTCCAGTTTGGTTTGGTCCGAGCACAGAGCCAGCTGGCCTCATTAGGACTTGATGGGAGGCGGGCTGGCATGAGACGTGCACATGCATGCACACATCAACAAATGTAGTGTGAAGCGTGGCCTGATGCCCGTGAAAGACCCACACGAAAGTTATTTTTTTTCTTCATTTTTTTTCTTTTTCTATTGAGTGCACTGTGGCTTATGGGCAGAGGGAGTGTATGATGTGGGAAAACATGATCATTAGTTTATGTCTCTCTTTAAGGTGCTGTCTTTACCTGGCTCACCTGAGCTACTTCAGTGCGCTCGAGTGCTTGTGTGAAGAAAGAGCGAACCATGAACAGGGGCAATGAGGGTCGGGGTTGGTTGGAGTGGAGTGGGTATAAAGGGACGAGAGAATATGATTCATGGTAAGGTGGGTTCATCACGAGAGACGGCCGCTGACCTACAGTCTGAGGGCCATTGGACCGGAACCAAGGCCTTGTTCCGACAGAGCGAGTGTAGCGTGAGCTGTGACGGATGGCGCCGGTCTGTTTGAGAGCCCCTGAGCAGGTGTGTGTCTCGCTCACATCTGCAGGCAAGCACAGTGAACCGAGACCAAATGGCAGACGCACGGGGCCCATCGGGTACCTGTGCACTGAGACACACTAATGATTATGGATGCAGGCCTATTAACGGTCACATCTGTAAGGGAGAACAACAACCAGCGCACTGGGATTGAGTCAGCAGTTTTAACTCCCCTTTGGAACATAGACATGCTGGTGTCAATGTTGGGATAAAAACTCAAGTCAATATGCTGCCTTTCCCCCGGTTCAGGTCCAGCTCTGGAACTCGCCTCTGCTCAGGCTACATGGAAAATTATGAGGTGCTCTGCGCTCATGAAGGGAAGACTTGAGGAAGTTTACTTGTTGAACTTGAAAACCGACACACACTTGTTCTGGATTTCAACACAGAAAGTAAAGGGCACTGAGTGGAGAAACAAAAACCTGCTACACGCTAAATTATCTAATGAATTCATCAACTTAAAAACAGCGTTAAATATTCATTCTAAGAGTATAGGTACTAAATTAAATATTACTCATTGACTTATTATTTAAAAATGCATAATATAATTTGCATAGTTTTATCCTGATAGGAAATAATAATGAGTAGTTGTCTTGTATCGTCTTTCATGACGGATGAAGGCTGTGTCTTTTTGTTCCCTCATCATCCCTCTCTCCTACTTGGTTCTCATTAAAGTTTTAACAGAGGCTGTTTTAATTGTCAATCCTTTGACAGGTTGATAAAAGCAACTTGACAATTAAGTTCATTGGCTCTGCTATGCATATTAATTAGGTCTTATTTGGGTTTCTATTGTTATTGGAAGGAGCACTCATGGTGTAGCAAAATGTCATCCATTAACTTCCCTCTTCTCAGAACTTAATGTAATTAAGCGTGCTATTGTATGACTACGAGAGCAGACTCAAGAGAGAGGAACTTTTAGTATTCATTGTATAAATGAGTAATGCCTGTGACAACGCTACTTCTCTAAAATCAGCCATTCACAACTTTATTATCTGTAACAAGTGCTGCCTTCTCTTGTTTGGTTAACAGACAAAGGAAGCTTGCTTTCATGTCATTGTGTGCACACACATGTGCATTTATGCGTGTTAGTGTGTGTGTGTTTGTGTCTGGGTTTGTTTATGTATGTGTGAAGCAGAGATGAAGCGAGGGAGGGATTGTGGGTCAGAGGGGAACACGAAGCAGGACATAAAAGGTGCAGAGAGACTCTGCATTGGGAGGGAGGGGTAAGAAAAACGAAGGAGTGGTGGGGGTGTTTTAGCAGATTACCCAGTGCACCTTGCTCAACTCTGCAGGCCCACACACTCACATCAAAGTAGTACCCCCTATCTGCCCGAGGCTTAGTCGGCCCCTGTCCACCCCCCATGTCACTCCATACATCCTCCCGTTCATGTTGAATAATTGACAGTTCTGTTTTACATGCTCAGCATTTGCCAGGACATGGAAGTGTGACTCCAAACAGGGCATGACTCTGAGAGGTGCTGTGCGTTGGGTTGACTTCATTATTGTGCCCTACTAATGCTCCGTGCACACCCTGAGCTGAACACCATCAAGCATAATACATGGAGGAATCGCCTGTTGAAACAGAGCGGTGGTTGCGGTAATAAAGATGCTTTTTTGCTGCGGTTTTATCGAAACTTAATTATCCACGTAGTTTAAAGAGTTTCCCTTCCCACATGTGAGCTGACAGCAGGTTGCATTTGCTAGTTGGGTTTATGAAGGGAGCAACAACTCCCTTCATTACAATGAGACTTTTGCAGTTCCTTATTTGAAGACACTACTGTCTGGTGTGCACTTACACTCTGAATCTGCTGAACTTGTTGGATGTCACTCAAGTCTGCCAGAATGGCCGTGCATAGCAAAGGACAATGACTGCCAGGGGTATGTGAAGGGGCTGCAGTGTTTGTGCCAGGGCGATCTCTGAAGTCATATAAGCCATTATCAGTCTGTCACGCCAGGTCTCATTTGAGGTCTCTTAATAACAGTTAGGCAGTTTGGTGAAGACTCCATCTATGCCCCGGTAATAGCTTTTTAGAACTACTGTAGAGAAATTAGACAAATAACTGAAGTGATAAAGTAAGGTTGCAACAGGGTGTTGAGTTTCTCTCATAAAGCACCCTCGGGTATATGCACTTAAATAATTTAAATATCAAAATATGTCTGGTGTCTTTGCATCACACAGGTTTGTATGGATATTTAATCTTTACTGTAGGACGGTATAGTCCTTAACGCAAGGGAAATAAAGGCCTGGCTGTTCATTTGATGGTTTACCTTGACCCCTGAAGTGTGTCGCTCGCACCCTGAGGGCTTGGGCTGGCAAAACCTTTCTCAGTCCCCCCTGGGAATGATAATCTCAACGTGGGCGTTTACTATGGACACCAGACACAACACCATTAGCCACAGCTCCGCTGCTGCTCATTAGGGCCCCCGATCGATATAGGCGGCCACAGAAATCACCAGTGCTGCGGAACCAGCTATCACCCTTCAGAGTTATTATCGTAAACAGCACAGGCCTAGGTTTAGGGCAGTACCACACTTTTGCTGTTTCAACTGGAGATGGAGGGGTGGGAGGGCAATAACTGAATGACTGACTTCAAAGGACGTTATATTGTATCACTTGTTCTGAAACTTTGTGCAGCGTGGAGTCATTGCATTGCTATAACGTTAGACACAGTCAGGAAGCATTACTGTGTATGCGGCTCTGTTCTCTAGGGTTTGGTATTATGACATGGTCGGAGCAGAAAACCCTGACACAGAGGAAGCTTACTCATTACTGTGGAGATATTTGAGCGCTGATGTCTCCCTTATTGAGTGTCAAAAACAAATGAGTAGGTTTAAGCACAACTACAACATGTGCTGAGTTTGCAAAGCTACTCTGTGCACAACAAAATGGTGTAATGGAAAATAATCTAGAAATCTATGAGGTTAAAATGGGAGCAACTAAATGCAGAATGACCACACTGTTTTTAAAACGCCCAGCGCTCTGTGGGACCTCTGCTTGATATCACCATGACAAGATAATTTAATTATTTTCCAATTTTTCCCCTCCAAAACATGAGGTGTGGAGACATAAGTCATAGGAAATTGTAGATGAAAAGACCAAAAAAAAGGATAGTCCATTGGTTTCTGGCAGAGAAGAGAATAATATTGAGGCAAAATTGTGAAAATAAGAAAAAGGGGAGATGTATTGATTTTTGGTGGAGCCGGGGAAAGAAAAGAGAGGGAATAAAGAAGTGCTCTTTGGCCGATGTGTCCAAATGATGTCTCAGGGGAGGTTCTTAATGGTAGGGGGAGGGGTGGAGGGGGGTTAAGGGGGTGAGGTGGGGGTGACGGGGGCAGGTGCCTACCCTGACTAAGGCATGGAACTGCCCTTAGGCTAGGGCTAATGGTATTGGCTGAGCTTACTTTAAGCAGCTCTTTCCTAATGGCCAACTATGAGTGTGCCACAGGATAGACAGGTATTGATTGGTTCAAATGCTCTTGAGTTGACAAGAACTGAAAGTCCCTCAAGCATATACAATCTTGCAGCAAATTATGTCACACGGAAAGGTGATTAAAAACAGAAGCTTGGGGCAGGCACACTCATTAAAAGTGTATATGATATTTCTCTTGTTGTCCTTGTATTGCTCACTACTCTTTGTGTTTACTCCTCTTTCTGCCAAAGCCTTTGTCTCTCTGGTGGTTGTTTGTTTTTTCAGTTTTCTCTGAGTGAGAAATGTCTGTTTATACATTGTGAAATTGTAGCAGCAACACAGCCTTCAAACCTTATTTTCCATAATAAAGATGTGGCGCATTGACTGTTGGGCCTCCATTGCATCACTTAAAGTGGTGCACATGGTGTAGTTATGCACTTCATCAGCGGTGTAGGATTGCCATTTGAATAGAGTCAAATGGTCTGACATTTTTGAAAAATGAATACAGGTGTGATGGTTATATTCTCTTTAAAATAGGTGCAGCATAGGGCTATAGTATACAGAGAACAATGCCATATATTTGCTTTGTTGTCATGCCCCCCTTCCTCATACACACATACAAAAAATGCTGTGTACAAGATTTTCTCTTATTCACATGGGGCGCTTTCTAGACTGCTTGAGGCATCTGCTTTGATTGCATAATTCCCAAGAGACGAACAACACAAAACAAAAATACTGACTGAATTCAGACTTATAATATACCGAACAAATAACATACCAGCTCCACTCTTCAAAACCATAGTTCTCTAAAGAAAAGGAATTGGAGAGTAAATTCAAAGTTGAAAGCTTAGCTGTTTCTCAGTGAATGCAGGGATGCGGGTGAAAGATGAAACAAACTTTTTCCTGGCTGGAAATGTGCAGCATTACTAAAACAAATAGGCAATAGCATACACACTTACGTACACTTTAACTTAAGTGGCACATATCAGAGATACCATAAAACATTTTTTTGCCGTAAATGCTGTAGATATTTCAGGAGTGACTGTGAGGAAACGTTTTATTATGCAGGAGTAATACAACAGGTCCCCCACGTCATCTGCTGCTTTGCCAAGTGTAGCATGACAGTTTCAGGCAAAGTTAACAGTGTTGAACAAATGAAAGTTAAATGAAATGACGGGTCCTTTTTCCTTAGGAAAACTAAAAAACAAAAAGGAGAGAAGAATTTTCTGCATCCAAATGATACGGCTGCACTCAAAGCTCACAGTTTTCTTCTCTTTCGATTAAATGCTCTTTCTCTGGCTGTTTGTGCTTTACAGTGGAGTGTGCTACATCGCTACTTTCTTCTCTACAGGGGCCCCTGGGCTCCCCAAGCAATAGGAGTAAATTAGAGTGCACCTGTTCCAGCTCCAAGATAAGCCATCTCCAGAGGATTTCCTCTGAGTAAAATGAAGTGAGTGAAGAATAAACAGAATATCACAGCATTACTCCGCCAAGGTGAAGTTGCTGCTGCTCAGGGGACACGGTTCGTTTTGCACAACACCCAGCAAAATATCCTCTATAAACCTCTGTATGTGAGACTGTAGGAATGGTCTCTGCTCACAGTGGAGAGAATAGGCGCTGCACTTTGTGTTCAGACCAAGGCAGTGAATCTGCTGCTCGACTGTATCTACTCACAGCCTTGACTTGAAATGCTCCTATTTGTGGTCTGGGTGTTGTGGTTTGTTTCCAGCATGTTTGGACTCTGTGTCAACACATCTGCGATAGTCAAACATCAAACCGCATATTTCCCCTCGTTTTTTCCATTCCTGTACTGCTGCCAAATATTTTTAAAAGTATCTAATTAAGTCAACTAAGAATATTGTCAGTACATTTCTCCCCCTCTTCCCATCGGCTTAGCCACATGAGTAACTCCTTGTATGTTTCTTAGCGGAAATGAAAGGTGCAACCCCAGTGTGATGCCCAAAGACCACTGACCGTAGATGTCTAGAATGCAAAATTCACTCAGTTGGTTTACACATAAAAGGCAAGGATAATTAGAGGAAAAATGTAATTCATCATACGTTTGATAATCAGACTGATTTGGTCTCCTATCTGCACCAGAGCATTCAAATAACCCCCCTACTATTAGCACCCCACTCTCCCTCACACCAGTAGTCTGTTTTACCCTCTCTTTGTTCCCCTACAACACATTATCATTATTGTAGCTAATTGCATGGTTTGCCTTGAAGTTGTGCAGGAGACTCGTGATCTGGGGTTGAAACGTGGACAGGGATCCAGTCTTCTCCACAGCTTGCTTTACACTGCTAATTGCCGTTACCACAGGATAAGGCATGCTCCTCGCTGTGGCCAGCCGGACGAGGCTGGAACAGGCACGGGGCGGGTTGGGTGGGGGGAAACTATCACACAAGGGTGGTAAGACGTGGGAGGGAGAGCCAAGGGTGGCATAACTGAAGTGGGATGGGTAGGCCAGATTGGGGAGGGAAAGGATAGCGGTTGGGGGTAAGCTTGTGGGATGGAACCGGCGTTAGATGTGGGTCAGCGGGAGTGGAGTACCCTAAAGATTACAGTTGGTTAGTGCGACCCCTCTCTGACAGGATCTGAGCCCTTACTCCCAGCAGAGGTGGACCGTGGCATTTGGGAAACCCAGCTATTAGTGAGGCTAATAAAGCCTGGGCAGGAAGTTTTGAACCTTCCGTAGTCAAGAGACATTGTCCTGCCACATGTCCAAACGCTGAATCTTAGTTAATATATGACTGCAGAGGGTCTTTAAATTATAGTTAATAAGACAGAGGAGCTGTGATGGGGTGTAAAAGATATCTATAGGCACCAATTTCCATTTTACAATCTCTCATAATAATTGTGTTTTTATGAGCGTATCTTTTTATTATCTTTGTTTATTAAAGGAGTGTAATGTGAGAGATGAGTTCATCTAACTCTGCAAATCTGAGATTTGTGCGAGCTCTGATAGTTTCTTAATTCAGATGGGAACGTTAGTTTTACACTACAGTATCAACTTCCAACTTCAAAATGAGTCACAGCTCCCCGATGGGGTTTTAGAAAAGGAAATGGAATCACAGACATAACTAGTGACAAAGCCTCCATCACCTCATAGAAGATCTCGCTCCATCTGTGAGAACTTTGGGTCTACCCCAGAAAAATAATAAATATCCTTCTCTCATGGCTGGCGCTTTTCGATCAAAAGGTGGTTTCAAGACCAAACAAAGGAAATGGTGTCATTAATGATATATATTATGAACTAGGGCCTCTTAGAACAGTTTCCTACAAATGCATGGATAAGGGGTTGATCTCTCTCCTAACAAAGGATCTCTAGAATATGAAGTGAAAAGCTACCCAAGATGAAGCTGGTAAAGAAAAGGCGAGGAAGAGCCTATTTCCACAACACAAACAGATTTCCTGGCCTTTAGCAGTCTCTTACTGGGATACTTTGAGACATATCCATCAAAACACAGCTGTATTCATTCATATTTCATACCTCCTCCTTCTCCCAGTGCTTTAACACTGTTCTTTGATCAAAGGAGAGAAGTCGGATCACAACAGGAAGGTTCCCTGCCAGCCAAGACTGTACATGCTACCGTATAGCTGACTTTAACTTCACTCACCAAAAATAATGGAATAATACAAATCAATGCCTTGCACATGCAAAACTAAAAACACTTAAGAAATTCATGAATTTCTACATATCAAATGTTTTAATCTGAATTGTTTCACATTTCACAATGAGCTTGGTTTCAGGCCTGTGCAGTTCTGCTGCAAAATTGTACAAAATACTTATATTATAAGTACTATATAGTTTATACTTTGTTATAAACACAAACTCCATCAGTCAGCGTGCAGGAAAATTAACATTTTGTTTCCCAGAGTTAAAGATGATTGATTGAAGTCTTTGTTAGATTTAGAGGAATAACAGTTTTTGAAAACTTAAATGAAGGAATTGCTGATAGACTCGACAGCCAGAAGCAGATTCAAACCACGCAGCTCAAGAGTGTCACCATGTGGAGACGAGAGGATATGACACAGCAGTTACTGAGCAGCGCTGAGAGAAAACACTTTACATCAGAAAGCAGAAGAGCAGTCCTATTTTGATTTCTTCCCTGACCCTCTACTTAGTTTGTTTTACATATTTTTTCCAATTAAATTTCATGTCAACCGCTTTACATTAAGCCTTCTGCGTCCCTCTTTAGCTCACCTCCACCATATCAATTCCAAGACATAGCTCTTCCAAAGAGTCTGTTCAGTAAGGCTCTGCGATAAAAAGTGTTTGAAGACCTCCCTGACATTTAGACTCTCTCTGAAGATGACTTTGCCTTCTACTATAGCCTGCGGGAACATAGTAAGACCCACACTAAACTTCAATTGATATGCAGGGCCAGATTCCTCCAGGGGAAATTATCATTCTGTTCATAATAAGAGCCACAACAAGCACCTGGAAAATGACTTTATTATACACACTGCTACAATAAAAGTTTCCTATGACCCATCAGAAACACACACATGGCGCACAGAGCATAATCGTGATGAAATGAAAACTATATTATGCATATGATAGAATGCTTATTTGATGGTGGGCTGTGCGAGGATGCACATCTGCTCGCTTCGTTTGATTGGCAGGTGTGTTAACGCAGCGCTGTGGCCTTGGATGGAGGTGCTCGGAGACCCCCTTTTTCCTGAAGTCATTATCCGAATATGTTCTGTTTTTCAAACAAATGAATGGCATAAAAATCAAAGTATCAAATATGTATTGCCCTTCATAATGGAATTCCCTCTGAGCAAGGACACGTAACAATGGGCCATTCTCGGCTTCCTGTGCTTTCCCTCTCTATATGCCAGTGGACGTGACCTCCACAGATTTAACAATGGGGCATCCAGGAGCACGAGCACTTGGCTTCTCGCCACAGCCACTACGTGCACTAAGGTTGCTTTCATCTATTTTGTTATATTTAAGGATGACATCTTAGCCTAGTCGGCCTCTACCATTGTCTTCACCGTGATTATTTTCTACCGTTGTTTAGCCCCAGTTGTGGCTCTTTGATGAAAAGGTCGCCACTCAATTGGAAAACAGTCATTAAAATGCGGTGGGTACTATTCACCAGTGTGCATGGGGGAACCAACTCAACTGAGCTGGTTAATCAAAAGTTAATTATATAATTTTCATGCAGATGAGGGAAACATTCAAATGAATCCCAACTCTACAATCATTACAGAAAATAAATAAATAATTCTAAAATGCTATAAAATGTTCAGGGACCTGGAGGCTGTAAACAATATGAAGTTTAATTTGAGGTAAACAAAGTGAATATCCACCAGGGGGTCCGGGAAGGAGAAAGTGAGGTTAAATCAAATTTGGAAACATAGATACCAGCAGGTTTTGTTGTCCTGATATACGTGCAATTAGGAAGGTCCTTGATGAGGACACTGGGAGGCAGAAAGTTGGCTTTCATAGCAAACACTTAGGGATTATTTAAAGGGAATTCATGGGATGTAATGCTCTATCTGTAAACATTAATTATTCTCACACTCTAGTATACCAAATTGAATTAAAACTATATTTTAAGAAATGTAATAAAAGCACAATTATCCTTTATGAGGATGATGCAATATTGAAAACCCCATTAAGATAAGGAATACATCTATTCCTTTTCACTTTCAGAAGAAAATAACCAAGACAAGATGTTATTCTTCAACTTTGTCAAGTAGAAATATAGTACTTTTAAAAAAAAGTCTTTCCTCATCAAAGGAAATGATTGTGTTATGCAAATTACAACCATGAATATTAAACCAACGATGTGAAGTATCACAAATGAACAAGCATTGTTCTGGAAGTGCAATGGAATGTGGTTTAATTTCTTTTTAATTCTATGTGCTTTTATAATGTTCACCTTTTCCCAGTTGTGCCAGCGGGTTTGGGTTCATTGGCGTGCATTACAACCACGCTCGAACAATGCAGGGCCTCCACGGTGTCAGCACAGTTCATGAATCCTGGCCCCTTATGCACCAGGCGATTAGTATGGTGCTCTGTCTGTGGGGCTTTGCCAGAAAATGAGTTCTCTTTAAAACATATGCCCCCTGCTGATTCCTTTCCTTTCCTGATATGAAATTCCAATTTTTATAATGAACACCAATTTCTTTTACGGAGTGGAGGGAGGGGGAAAAAAGTTCTATTCCCTTTCTGTTTTGGATTGCTGCAGTTCTCCTAAATTATAGAAAGCTGTTGTGGACATCACAAGCCGAACATGTTTTGTCTTTCATGTAGGGGGGGCTAATCAACATTCAGGTAGCAACACAAAAAATCATCTGGTGTAATTTTCCACATCACATATGCACATGACTGGTGTGGCAGAAAATGGAATTAGCAAAACTGTAACAAATTCAATTAAGTCATTGATTTCTAATAAATTGGCCTTAATCACCAGCTGTTGTCATGCTAAGATTGTTGTGTCACAAGTTTGTCATGCTTGTCGGTCGTGCCTGCTTTACAAAGGCAATTTAATCTATTAAAAAGCTCTTTTTTTAAATTGCATTTTATATTTCAATAGCATCATTTCAGTTCTTATGACCAGATATACAGGGTTAGATTACAATGTAAATAAATAGAAAAGATTTGATCATTTCATCAGAGTCCAAAATCTTTATTACAATTTTAAATGTAAATCTTACAGACATAGATTTCAATTCATCTGTGCAATATGTTTTTTTAAAGTCAGTCTCCTGCGATCCTTCACCCGTGTTGATGAAGATGCAAATACAGTCCGTGTTTCTCTTCCCTCTTTTTTTTGTAGCTCTTCAATTATTAGGGAACTTTCTCTTTCGGTCAAAATGACTGTAATCGTCATTCATCTGAAGAGGTTGGAATTAAATCACAGTTAACGGTTTCATCGGCTGCTTAAATATTTAATCCAACAAATGCTTCAATCTTCATTTGTACATAGGACAGCAAACAAGGAAATACGCATCACATCTGCCATCATTCAAAAACATAAAATTAGGCATTCACATTTTCACTCATGCAAAAAGGGGGGAATAAAAACAGTCTTTGGAGCAGTTTGTATATTGTCATTGCTGCTTGGGAACACAATGGCCCACAGTGGTGTACTGTACATTCATATTGTACAATTGAAGTAGACATTGGTGATAAATTATGTATAATAAGCACTTACTACATTGTATGGTCGAAGCCTCTCTTGGGTCTGGGCACTCGCCTCATCGGGAAGAGATACCACTCCTCCTGTACCCATCATCTGAACACAATGAAACCAAGGTGGGTTAGAAATCTGAATCCAAAAGAACATTTACAAAAAAGAAGCTAAACTGAAACATTTTAGAGATGTTCCCTTCAAGACACCACATTTGCTCAAACTGTTAGACTCATCCACATTAAAAACCACTCACCCTGATGGTGGCCTCCAGCTCTCCCACACTCCTCTTTCCACCTGGTAGCCACCCATAGGACCAGTGCTGGGACAGGGTGACCTGCACCACCAACGCCAACATCAACACCTGCACCATCACTCTGCTGCTCGCTTCCATTACAGCTGCAGAGGGACACACATTAGTAATAAAAACAATAATGTCACAGCCGCTTCTCTCAGACCGGGGGTTACAAAGCAATGACCAACATTAGCAAAGAGTACTTCAGACAGTAATTACCAAGAGGAGCGAGTCTAACTTGATAAACATTGAACACACTTCATTGTGGATTGACTCACCTCTGTATTGGCTTTGTTTGCATGTGGCGCATTAGCCAGAGGGGGATTTTTATAGGTGTTGTAGGAGACGCCGTCAGGATTATAATCCCCCTCTCCGCAGGTGTGACACATTTACCGACTAATGGAACACAAAATACTGCTAATGGACCTGGCTAAGTGCTCCAATATGCTGGCGTCACCATGAGGGTTCAGAAAGCATGAAATATATATCAGAAACATCATTGTGTTTGTATCGAACGCCTCTGTGTATGGAGCAGATGAAAAGACAACATTAGGATTAAATCTGGCATTTCTCTCCATCTATAATTTATTGGGATCAGCTTTTATCAAACAAATAGTATCCATACAGATTCAAAAAGGCAGACACATCACTGAAACAAGGTGCCCATGCATTTATGTTTCATCAGCTGCAAGGCCTCACTGTCATTCCCCTTATTTCTTGTTCTTTCAGCATGGACATTTAATACAATGAAGTTAACAATGCAGTTAACATTGGTGATGGATAATAATCACAACGATACATTATGTACAGTAAATAAACAAAACGATCAGTGTTTCATGTATAAACAGTAGAAAGTCGTTCACCCAAACCAAGCTTACTGTTTTATAAAGAAGTAAGCAGAAGCCTTGCAAAAATATATGCTTCTGATTTAGCAGCAATGTTGGGGCTTCCTTAAATACCAAACGTACTACCACTCAAAACATTTTGAGTGGCATCATAATGCCCGTGCATGCATACTTCCTATTTTAGCTCTACACTGGCTCTTTCATTATACTTGTCCAGACAAGGTTCAACTACATCTCTTATTTAAATAAAACTCAAATGTTCTGTTTTTCTTCATATCTTTCACACTTTAACTTAAGCTATGGTACATTTAATTTTCTGAGAAGTGTTTGTACAAATAATGAATTCATGATTCATACAGTAAACCATTATTTGAAAACAATGCATTTTTAAAAGTGTGTCTAATAAAACAAAAATCATCTGGCTTGTTTGTATTAAAATTGCGTCACTTGGTGACAAGTTTTGCATGATTAGAAATGTCTCTCTAATCCATATGGCTTAATGCAAACATGCAAGTGGAAATGTAAATGTGTATAAAAAGGGAAGGATGTCATGATTGGCTGTAAAACATTACGTACGTAGAAAGATACGTTGGGATGTTATAATCCATTTTTTTCTGCCTGTTCCAATGTGGGCTAATTGCATTTTGCAGCGTCAGGCACCGATCCACTAAGTAATATTGCCACGGGCAACACAAGAAAGTTGGTGAAGTTGAATAAAATTGCAACAGGCAGCAGCTGTTTAGTTATTCATAGACAGAAGTGAGAAAATGTGCAGCGTCTAACAGAACGAAATGTATCTTGAGTCTTGTGTTTTTGTTTGAGCTCAAAGTAGATTATAAATATTATTCACACATGTCACACAAGACATTATTTTAGCAAAAGCAGTAATTATATTTACCATACTTATCAAACACACAATGTATTCCCCTCATAGCAATCAAACAACACTAATGTAAAAAACAGGCATTGTTGCCAGCGACAAATTAAGCAGAAATAAAATAAAATGCATGTTTTCCACAACAGATGAGATGCAATTAGGTATTTAGCAATACATATAATATATACAGTATACAATATCTTCATAGATTAAGTGAAATACAATCTTTGAATGTTTCCTTTATTGACCTTCACACTGTTGCAACATATGCAACATAAAACTGAAGCAGAACATACATATCGAAGAACCCAACCGTACCATAAACCACTATAATTACCATATTTTACACTGGAAGCCTGACGATCAAGCATTCCTGACAGAGGCATACTCTCCTGGAGTACAGATGTTTTCCATTATATTACAGTATGTTACAGTTATTGTTTAGATCTGTAATCAAGTGCAAAGTGTAAAAAGAGCTTGCTTTAGAAAACAACATTCAGGAAAGGGAAATGCCTACATTCATTTGACAGGTATTATTTAAAATTGGCGTAGTCAGAGAAAATGTCAACAAAATCCTGAACCACTCTGTAGCAGTAGTCATATTGCTCCTGGAAGAAAAAGCAAAATAAAATAGTGTTATTTTGCATAAACAACACAAATGTGAATAAGCTGACGGATTCTGCACAGTAGGTTTGATAGGATCTCTTTTACTCACCACAGTCTGGACCATGTGTGGTCTCTTCATGCGTAAACTCTTGACGGTCTGGAAAACGTCCAGCAGGCCTTCAGCCTTCACCCTCTCCAGAATGTTACTGAGGGCAATGAAGGTACCGGTCCGACCCGCTCCAGCGCTGAAACATGAAGGACAAAAACATTAGCAACCACATCACATTCTGCACACACTGGACGGCCTTGAAAATGGGTTGCCTTGCTGCAGAAGAACTGCAGAATTTAGAAAAATATAGCTCAGAAGAAGAACATTTTAAATTCTCACTACTTCTACATTTCTTAAAAAGAATGCTGCAATGAATCTCTTGTAATCCTTGCAGCAGATGCTTTTTTTCCCATTTGAATTAAAAAGTTTGCAAGAGAAAAGGTGACCTTTGTGTAATAGTCCTAATAATCATCCCCACTTAAAGAAAGGCTAATCCAAACGCTAACACTAATCAGTTTGGAAGCTCAGTGTTTGACTGAGTCAATGTTTACAAGGATGGTGGGATGGAGAGAGGAAGACACAGAGAGACGGGGAGCGAGTGTGAGAGTGATGTGTGATTCGGAAGCGAAGTGTAGAGAGACTTTGGGGATTGCATCGGGTTAGCCCCGTTTCCCAGGGGCAGAGGAAAAGCTTTAAAAAGCCCTTCTTAGACAAGTGGTGATGAAGGAATAGAAGAGAGTGATGACACCATTTCCTGTCGTTAGCTCATCTTATCAGATTAATCATAGTGGGAGTCAGAGGAGATTTCACTTTGAGAGGTTTTAATTGACTGTGAATCAGTGGATTGGATCAATCCCACAGGGGTGTGCTGCTTTAGAATCACTTCACCTGAAGCTAGGTTCTGATCAAAGCTTTCACAGCTAAGTCTTTATAAGGGATCACATAAGTGGTTTAGGCATAGAACACCAGGTCTACTGAGGCAAACTGCACAATTTATTGTAACAGGCGTTTGAGAGAAAAATGTATCTGTAAAAATGTAATTCCTTCCAATATCCCTCTAAAAGATTCAGCTGATAAAAGAAAAAGGGTTGGAATAAAAAGCACGGGCGGACAGAACCATTTATACCATGTCTGTAAAAATGTTCATCTACAGATACACATGCAGCAAAATTATCAGAAGTGAATTTCCGCACCTGCAGTGCACAATTATGGGACGGTTTCCAGACTGCTGCTGCTGCCTCTGTACAGCGGCAATAATGTCAATCATCCCTCTTCCTTCAGCCGGTATTCCGATCTCAGGCCATCCATGGAAGTGGAAGTGTCGGACGTGTTGCGACTTCTTTTCCTGGTGAGATAGAGTGCTTTCTCTGTTATTTTAATGCAGCTAAAGATGCTAGATATAATGACATGTCATGCATTTTAAACTGATAGAATAAAGTAGACAGGGAGGCATATAGGGGAATTTAAATTCAGCTTTTAAATGTTAGAATAAAACGTTACGCACTGGTCTGTAGGTGAGCACCATGTCTTTGAGAGTGAAGGTTTCACACTCTGTGTCTGCAGTCAGCTCCACAGTATAATCTCCAAATGTTACACTGCCCTCTGATGGCCAATACTGGAAACACTTTTCCTGGTGGAGAAGGTCAGATGGAAATACAATCAGGCTTCATTTGACTGATTAATGTCCTATTCTTTTTTCTGTGTTTTCAGTGTGGACCACAGGAGCAATATAAAACTATTACATACATACACAGACTGTCAGGAATAAGAAATAGGTAGAATAATAAAATGAAATAAAAGAGATTTTCTAAATGTGCAACTCCACTTTCCAGCCTGTACTTTTGCAGGAGCAGCGTACTGTACCTGCTCCCTCTCTTTGAGTTCGGTGAGCATAACGATTGAATGACACCTCCACTCCCACACCATCCTCCAGAAGTCCTCCACTGTGTGAGACAGTGGGCCCTGGGTTGCGATAAAATAGTCCTTCTGCCTGTAGCCCTGGAGGGCAGATCATCCGGTAAACAACACTTGAGAGTGCAGCAAACATCATATTTTGCATTGTTTGTAAAGGCAACAATGAGCTTTATATATACTTCTATGGGAAATCTATACAGGAGGTTGAGAGGGAGTGCTTACATCAATAAAGGAGGCATTGATGTAGTCGGTGAACTCCTGTCCTCTCTTCACTGACAGCATTACTCGGTTGAAATCATCTGCACAAGAAAAAAGGAAAAATAAAAACTTTCCATAAGTGATTCTTAATAAAATAAAAGTTTGAAAAGGCTGATGGAAAACATAACAGCTAAGTTCAAATGTTGCGGTGTTATTAAAGCCAAATGCGCCAGAGCTGATATCAGATTTCACTGTAAAAGAAGTCTTAACCACAATTTCCCTTTCCCACTCTCCGCTCACATTTCAGTCAAGATACAAGCTGTAGTTAAATGCCATTGATCATAGTCATCCTGATTAGCCGGATATCTGTGTATATCTATAAAAATAACCAGCAGTGTGGCACTTTGATGTTACTGGGATGTGATGTATTATGGATTAGTATCAGAGCAGTCCTTACAAGGAATGATCTGAAGCACACGGTTCTTCTTCATGTTGGCGGGAAGGTTTCCAGTTCTCATGTTCTCTTTCATTATGCGGACGTTGGTCAGTTTCTGTCAGGAGAAAGCAGGAGCAGATTGACATGATGAAAGGTTTGTTTTCATCAGTGCAGGGCAGCTCAACGCTTATGAATATGATGACTCGGACAGTTTTAAAAACACAGAAGCTGGACAAAAACATTTTGTATTTTCAGAGATGGAGGAGGAAGAAGAAGAAGAAGAAGAAGAAGAAGAAGAAGAAGAAGAAGAAGAAGAAGAAGAAGAAGAAGAAGAAGAAGAAGAAGAAGAAGAAGAAGAAGAAGAAGAAGAAGAAGAAGAAGAAGAAGAAGAAGAAGAAGAAGAAGAAGAAGAAGAAGAAGAAGAAGAAGAAGAAGAATGTTCGGTGTACGGAACTGTGAGAACAAAAATTTGAATATTTTACGACGTTATATTAAATCCTGTGTGGAAGATGTTGGGATTCTTATAAAGTATTAGTTGATAGAAAGCATTGTTATGTATGTTAGTACCGCTAAGGGGGGCACCCTGGGCAAGTTTTCCTACCATGCAGGGCGCAGGGTGATGGGGACGATTCATTACTGACTGAAATGTCTGAGAGTGAGCCTCTTTCATCCTACCCTGAACTCCTCCTCCAGGCCCAGCCTGTCGTGGGGAGCCCTGGTGTTGTGAAGCCTCTGCAGATGGCCCTCCAGAGAGCACACATCCAGCTCCGTGTCTCCATACAGGTAGTACTCCAGCAGAGCCTGGTAGATAAAGGAATACTGCATCTGAGGGGGAACACAGAGGAAGTCAAGGTGGAAGAAGTAGCTTCAGTTTGCCAAACAAGTAGCTTCAGTTTGCCAAACAATTTTTTACTATTTTCATGTATCATAGAGCAGGTTGTTTTTCTGTGTCCTCTCTTGTTTGTGCCTCCAACACTAGAGAGAGAGTGGAGCTGTCAGTCCGGGTACCACAGGCCGGAGAGGGTCAACACTTACATCTGTCTGGATGAGCTGACAGCGCTGCTCTCGTATTCTGCTCACAGAGCCGAAGACATCCAGCCTCTGTTCCATGTGCATCATGTCGATCATGCTGTCAATGACAATGAACGTCCCAGTCCTCCCCACCCCCGCACTGAGGAAACACAAACAAGGGGAAGGCACAAGGTCGGACAAAAGTGAAACTATGAAAGAAAATGTGTCGGATAAGAACTTGAAACAATATTGTTTCTGTATAGCACACATAGAACCTTAGCAACAGAGGAACATTACATGTACCAAATGGTTGAAACAAATGTATTTCTACTTTTATTTTAAGCTTCTATTAGGGTTTTCGAATGAAGGCAAAACTCATATTTTATGACATTATAACCCTACTTAAAATTTAAATTCCTGAAACTAAAATCCTCAATTTATATAAAGTGATTAGTTGGACAAATCAAGTTGATCTTTTTTCTTTGTCAAGTCATCTTTTCTTTAATAAAACTAACTTAGGAAGTAGGAAAGCAAACTTTTGGAAAAGGCTTAACACCAAAAATAACAAGCTAAACAACAAATTAAGATAACGACATGCATTTTGGAAAAGATTAACTATAAATAAATAACTGGTTTGAAAAGAAATAAAACAATGGAAAAAACAAAATAGAAACATTTGACGGTGAATTTAGAACTTCGATATCAACATTATGAATGAAGCTTCAAACTATTCTGAATATAACTACTGACAACACAACATAACTAAATAGAAATATAAAAATGCTTCTGCTTTCTTCTAATATATTGCCAAGCTATCCCTGTTCTCTTAACATAGACGTCAATTGTGGACAGCCTGGAGCATGAGCATGTGTAAAAGTGCTTCACCTCTGAAGCACACTCCTAATAGATTTACTGAGGTCGTTTGAGCAGACGGCTCCGCGGGGAGCAGAGCTGCCGTCCACAGCGGGCGAGGGGCTCCTCAATGGGCCCCATTCAAGAACAACAGGCCCTCTCCCCCAGCACCTGTTGCTGCAGTTGCTCTCTGAGCTGCTGATTTCTTTTGTGAGGCTTTGCACTGATTGGCCAGGCAAACATAACATATGCACTCTTCAGTATATATTTATTTATGCTTCAATTCAGTTGTTATACTCTTGACCTACAGTTAAGTTGAGCTCTACAGTAACATTACCAAACCTAACATGATACAAATACAAAATAAGTTTATCTTTAGTGTTTTATACCTCAAAAGACAGGAAATATCCCAACAGGTCTGTGTTGAAGGTTTTAAGAACTGTTGATTTGTTCACATACCAAATTTCAGTTTTGCGAATAGATTTTCTTGCAAAGAGAGAAATTCATCATTCGCAAAGTATTTTCTTGTCTCTTATAATGAAATGAAGCAGCTCTTTTTATTAACTTCTCTTCACTGTATTTAATTACATTTTTGTTCCTCGCTTAGAACATTTGAAGCAAAGGTCTCTTTCCTATAGAGAGAATAAATCATCTAAATGCACTCCTTATGGTACAACATCAACTTTCTATTACAGGACAACAATTCTGCTGTCAACTTTTAAAAGCGGATTAAAACACTTTTATCTCACTAAGTTTTAGTTAAGTTTAAAGTGTAGGGCTATTGGTAAGATCCTTACTTTCGAATCAGTATTATCATTCCGATTATAATAATGTGAACATTCCTTCTTAACTTGTTTTTATTGTAATACCTTGTTGACTCATATTTCTTTATATTATATATGTTTTTGTCAGAAATGATCTGCGCCTATTTCTACTTTTTCTCTTAAGCACATGGGGTCCACGCCTGCTGTATAAAATGTGCTCGATAAAAACCTTAGCTGATTGATTATTGTCATATATTGTTTTCTGGCTTTTGTTTTACAACACATTTTACCTGCAGTGCACAACAATGGGTCCAGCATACGTTGGATTGACAGTCTTGACCTTCTTGAGGAATTTCAGCATGCCGATGGGCGAGAACGGCACCCCGAAGTCTGGCCAGCTGGTGAAGTGGAGCTGGGTGACGAGGCGCGGAGCTCGGGGGCCGTCGCTGCCCTGCTGCGAAGCACAGAAACAAACCTGAGCATGAAGCATGTTCACTGTGCAGACACACATCAGTCAAATATACTATGCTACCTACTGGAAAATTACCCTCAAATGTACTGAATCATTTGTCTTTTTTTGTCATTTCGCTACTTGTGACGGAATACAATTATTAAACATGTGTACTGGTTTGCCTCTGCCTCGCTCTCCTCGGCTACTCATGAATGCTCTCTCAAGAGAACACAACTTCATGCTCTGTGTTCAGAGGATGTAAAAGCTCTCAGTGTGCCAGCTCGTGCTGCAGCGCTATACCACAGTTTTCACAGAGTCAGAGAGGATATCTGCGCTTCTCCTGCTTCAAATGGATAGGGAACAAAGTGAATTTTGCAATCTGAAGGCTTGGCTGAGATGGCAGCATCAAAAACACACGGAGAGAACTACAGACACTGAGAGCGCTGTATAAACCTCTAAAGATGAGACATTTGTAGTGTTTACTGTATGTTAAATACACCTACATGCTGGGCCCATAACATACATCCTTTAATATTCTTTAATTTGTTTCCATTTTCCATGTATTTATTATATTTTGCATCTCATAATAGTTTACTAAAATGTCTCCATGGGGAACTACACCATCTCAATGTAGCTTTGTTTCATGTTTAATTTTTAATAAGAATCTAGCTATTATGATAATAGGTTTTTTTATAGCAATTAAGGAGTATATTAAGAACAATATTGAAAAAGCACACTATTATTTTAATAGCATGTGTATGTCTAAATAAAGGCTTAATCTTTGGTTGTTTTTATTGTGTCCTTATTTCTGCTGCACAGTATAATCACTTTTTTGCTGACGTGCTGTGAAATCAGCTGAAGTCCATGCTGCTAACTGAGACACAGTTTTCTGTTTAACAATAATACAAAAAGGGGATTTCATGTTCAAAATTAGCTTTTTCAAAATGATAAACATACTGATATGTAGATCCACACATTTGACTTACATATTGAACACAGAACTTTCTAATGGTGTAGTCCACCAGTACAGTGACGTCCTCCATCGCCACTCTGATGTTCCCGTACATCCAGCAGCCTTTCTCGGGCCAATACTGATAACATTTGTCCTGGTAACATAATAAGAACAAGAAAGAGGTCAGTCTTTAATAACTATAAGAAAAATATACACCTTAAAAGGAAAAAAAAAACTGTATTTTCATTGTAACTTACTTAACTCAAATGGATGGAGATCAGCGTATGTTGTGTATCTTATTGGTGTGCGTACAGAAATGTGTATTTGACGTATTTTTCCCAATCCAATCCAAAGGCAATCACAAGGACTTTGTGCGACTCTGTCAGTCAATACGATCTTCACACTGACGTTTCAACTCATTAACTACAATCTCAGACTAATTATCATGGAGCCTCTTAGGATCTTATCAACAATTATTCCGTCATTGATCCCCATTGCCTCCATTCTGCCCTATCAAACCCGCATTTGAGCTCTCAATTGATCATCCCTTCGAGGCTAAATGTAATGCGATGCTAAGTAATCTGCTGGGTGACACTTTGTATGGATCCTCAGTTGGAAAAGGGGTCAAATAAATTATGCCCATGACTTTGGGTCATGTGAATACAAAAGGGTTTCATTAATGGTGAATTGAAGCCATATCGATCGAATAGGTTAAATCTATACACACCCTATTTCAAATTAGAAAAGTGCATTGCAGAGGAAGAATACTTTTAGACCGACCTCTTTCCTTTCTTTCAGATTTGTCAGCATTACTATAGTTGCTGTTTTCTGCTCCCATATCATCCGCCAGAAGTCGGCCAGCGTCTCAAGCTTTGGACCTGAAGCAACGTCAAGAAAAGTATTAAAATAAGGTGCAAATGGTTATAACTAGAATGCTTGCATGCTCAACATTCATTAAAAACTCAAGCAAACTGAAAAATGTACCTTGAGCTGCAATGAATCTGTTCTTCTCTTTAAAACCCTGTGTGAATGGACATGGTATTAATGAGAATGTGTCAAGAATCTTCCATATTACACGCTTAATTGCTACCAAGACTCACATCTATGTAGGATGCATTTATGTAGTCTGAACACAGATGTCCATCAAGATGACTCAACAGCACTCTTGAATGATCATCTGTGGAAGAGAGATGAAAAAAGATACTGTAAGTAATAGGCTTATTTTTCATTCAGCCCACATCACCCTACGATTTAGAGATCAATACAACTGCAGTCTAAAGGTTACATTAATATTGTGTGCTGCAGAACACATCCTGACACTCACATGGTAAAATGTTTGGGTATCTGTTTTTCTCTCTGTTGTGCTCTCGGCTCGCCTCCTCAAAAGACCCGTGGTGGTAGTAACATGGCAGCGACTATAAAGAAAGAACCCCCAATACTCATGAGATCAAAATAAAGCCAGGGGTCGACAGCCTACCAACATAACATTTTATTACTATTTTCTGTATTTGTTCTGTGCTTGCAGGACAAAGATCTTAGTCAGACCACACAAACTCACATTGAACTCCTCTCTGAAGAGCTTGCCGTCGTCTGCCGAGCGTATCCGGTACTCCTCCTCCAGCGAGTCCAGAGGGATGGGGAAGTACCTCTTGGAGGGCGAGGGGGATCTGGGAAGGAGGACCACTGTCTGCTCTCCTGTGTTTTAGGGAATATATGGCCATACAACTAATGGTTCCCAACAGAGAACATTACAAGCTCTCATAGCACCTGCAAAAACAAGCCTGATGGCCATTAAGATTTCCTACTTTTGTGGGTACATGACAGAAATGATTTCTCCGGTCATAAACATGGTGCCGCTGCTGCTGCTGCTGCTGCTGCTGCTGCTGCAAGGAACTGTCTTAACTCAGAATTTGGCCTTTCCCCTAATTTATGAACTTTCTACTTGAAGTGAAAGTTTATATGACTCCCTACGTGCTGGGAAAGCCAAGGGCCTTCCAAGACCTTTCCAGCTTCCTTGGACTTCAGATCGTAAAACTTTCCTAGTCCATAAAGAATGTAAAGCTACACTTAAAACTAAAAAGAAATAAAAAAAGTAAAAGGCTGTATTATATTTTCAAGCACTTGGTGGTTATATTGAGTACAACACAATGTTACCTTGTTCCTCCAAGAAGCCATTTGGTATTTTTTTGTCCACCGAGGTAACGAGAGCTTTCCTGTGGTTTTTGAACCTGTAGTAATCACACAGAGAGAAGCAGGGAAAGAAAAAAGCCTCAGAGAAGATAAAGGGCAGACATCTCTATTAGGAAAGCAAAAACAAGTGAACCCCAATTACTGGAACATAGCTGGTGAGCACATAAAGTAAGCAAACAACAAATACTAAAACCAATATCAACCACGTGAGAGAGGCAAAGCTGTTCCTCCTCATGTCTCCGTCAGGAAAAGAGCTCTGAGCCGGCTGATCAGTGAATGAGTCTGACCCGACCTGACCTAGCTGTTGTTGTTCGCTGGCTTACTTGAGAAGCAGCTGTTTACCCATAAGCCAATGCTCACCGCATGTTCCCCAACCACCCCCGTCCTGAAGTTTTAACCCGGCACACTCTCACACAGACATGCTTAAAGGGACAGAGAGAGAGGAGAGAAGGCACAGACTAACTCCAAACTAAAATAGCCAGATCTGTTTCTTTACTCACCTGAGACAGTAGATAGTCAGCAGGACAACGATGATAAGAAGCAGGGATATGATGAGTGTCGAGGGCAGCACATGAGCCCCCTGGTGGGTGGGGTTTTCTGGATAGAACACTAAGTCGTCAGTATAATTTAATGAAAGACAGTGTAAACTTGTTGATATGCAAAGGATACGTTTGATGGGAAGTACATATACTGTTTTTTTCTTGCTACACTGTATCTGTACATTCAATTTGAAGCATTTTTATTTCGTGAGATCTAGAGGTGCTGAGAAGTAGATGTTCTCCCTACGCAGTAAGGCTAACCGTGTCCCCTGTTTCCAATCTCCGTGCTAAGCTAACTTGCGGTTATCTATTTATACATTGTTTTCAGTCTTTGCTTTCTTGCAAAGACTGAGATGAAAAAAATGTATAAATGGATTTCCCAAAATGGAAACTATTCATTTGAAGCAATACTTTGTAATTGTACTGAATTACAGTACACTGTAACCACATGTGAAAGGATAATATTATAAAGTAAAATGTAGTGTCGCAGCAGAATGAGTAGCAAAGAGTCAGCAAACTGACTTTTTAATTTTAATTGCACTCCAATAATCGTGTAAAGTTTGCCAAAATGTATTACCGTACCATAAGGAACTGGTCATACTAGACCAAGTAAGGCGGTATCAGCAGTTTTCCTGTGTATTTAAATGAGCCATATTAATGCTTATAAATTAGCTTTGTATATGTATGCAGAATAAAAACGTTATTTATTCTTCATAAGTACATACTGAAGTCTCTCTTTAATATCTGACCATTTCCATGTGCAACACATGGAAATGGTCAGATATACCGCCTTACTTCATGCAACATGAATGCAAAGAAAAAGACAAACACATTTCTACAGTTACCTGCAGTTTGATTCTCATGAGATGAATTATTCACAGCAATAGAGATCCCAATCAGAAACAACACCATTGTCACTGTGGATGGAAAAGAACCACAGTCACTTGAAACATAAAATCAGATTCAACATTGTAATTCTTTCCACCTCCCACTAGAAGGCGCCACATCTCTACGAAAAGCCTCTGCAGCTGTGAGAAAGATGCAGAGGGCAGAGAGGAGAGCTGCTCGGCTTTGATGCGGCTGGAGAGTGATGTCTGTCTCTCTGCTGAGCAGTTACAGTCCTTGTGGGAAATCTGTCGGCAGTCTGGTCCTGCCAGGCTGACTTGAAAGAGCTGCAGCATATCAAATAGCCTAATATTCAGACATCAAACCAGAGAGGAGGCTTTAACCCTCAGGTGACAGTAACCATATCCCCCGTAGACTGTGGATTTGACACTTGAGTTGAGCTCAATGTAGTATTTGTTAGAAGCCATCTCATTTTGCAGCGTTGTCTTTGATGTACAGCACCGTTCAGCCTGGGAAAGCATCCGGCATGGTCACAATAAGACACTGTTCATCAATGATTTGAAATATGGAGGACATCATTTAGGTGTGATCTTCCTTGTTTCCTCTTCTACTGCAGCTTCTCTTTTTATACCTCACTTTATACTCTCCCTCTTTGTCCCTGAACCATCATTATATTCTAAACCACATTCTCACTTTTCCCTTTTTGCTTCATGACTGGGAGCTATTTGAGATTTATTTTGGGAAGAGCTCTGCAAGTGTCTTTCCAAAATGAAAAGTATATATCAAGTTACTCAGAACTACACCGGAATTAAATAGATTTTGACACGTTATCCTTGTGTCTTATTATCTCCAATCCAAGTTGTAGAAGCCAATTTCTTCAAACTCACATCCATGTTCCTCTTTTCTCCCCCATTGTTATAATGAGAGGGTAAGAAATCATAGAATACATTGGGCAAACGGGCAAATCTGCCTAAATGGCTTTGATGGAATAAATGAGAGAAGCAAGAACTCAGTGTCCTAATTTATCCTCTGTACCAAGTCCCCTTCTCGTTATAGAGGCCACAAGACAGCATGGAATAATTCATTGTGTCAATTTAGTTATTCTAGAAATGGGTCATCTAGGGGCCTAATTTGTGATGTTTGAGAGAATTTCTTCCACATAACCCTAGGGGGGCTTCACATAACTGTATCTTCCCAGGCTTATGTAGAAAACGGAGCCACATGATAACGCTCTAACAATGTGCTCAAAAACAAATGTATGCCAAAACTTATAAAAGTATAATTGGACAACAAATTAGGGGCTTTGTGTTTTGCACATTACACAGTCTCTGCTGTTATAAACAGTACAGCACACAGGATGCTGACAAGATTACACACGTACCATCTGCACAAAACTGCTATATTTCATGTATTTAATCTTCTCAGTGCAGTCAGATCTGTATTTTTTAATAATAATCACTGGACAACCACATCAAATTCCCCTAACACCCATTTAATGTCCCAGAATCATCGCTGCGTGCAAATAACAGATACACACACCGCCATTTCTCACTTCAGAGATGTATGAATGCCTGCACATACGTCCCACAGCCAAAGGCTATGTGTTGCATATGTGCCGCACTCTGCTGGAGAAGCCAGTGTTAACAAGCTGACAGTGTTGGCACCTGTTCCCCACTCTACCCCACTGGGCAAGTCACATTCACTCACACAGAGCCATCCTACAGCTCTATGCTGCAAGGCATGCTGGGTGTACGGGTCAGTGCGCAGGTCGCAGCATATCTGTCATCTGCTGGCAGCTTCAGTATATACAGCAACAAGCCAAGCCAGGAAATCAAAGAACAGAAGGGGCATATAAAGACATGTCAAATGCACTGTCACTTTAAATGACTCCATTAAATGAAGAAATTATGAGTCAAATCTAGATCAAATATCTTCCAGTTAAAAGAAAAATTGAATAGAATTGAGTCCTATGTGATGAATCATTATGTGTTGCAGTGTGGCCCTCTGGCCAACAGAGGGGATTGATGACACACATTGAGAGAACACTAGGGGAAGGCAATGTACTGCCATTACTCGAGCGGTCATTTATTAGTTTATCTATAGGATGCACTGTGTGAGTCACTTTATAAAAAAGATTTGGCCAAATGATAACATACATATTTCACTTATTTTTCAGACCAAAAGGAACAAGGGTTTTTGTGTTGCTCATTAAAGCATTTAGTAAAACATGGTGATTATAGGTCCTACAAAGATGCTCATCATTCTCCTTCTTTCAAGGCTTCGAAAATGTAGTCCTTGATTACAAACACAATTTTTATATCTTCAGTTTAGCCTTAAAGGGCCTGATATTTATCATGTAAACAAGACTTTAATGAGAATTCGGTAAAGTCATGGCGACTGAAAGGACATTACTTAAACATTCTGTGAGAATTAATGATGTACATTTCTTCATATTCCTGTTTCAATCTACATTTATCTTTAAATAACTTGCCATGACTCATTATGACACATTATTCACTATGGCTAATGCCATTTACAATGCACTATTTATATATCTTAATTAGCATATGACATCATGTGACCCTCATTTGAAAGGGGATTTGCTGGAGAGACCCACTTTAAATGAGGAAAAACACGCTTTGGTATAATTGGCCTCGCCATCCCCACCAGCTATTTCATCATTTATTCCAGATCCCTGCCTCTGTCTGTTTAATGAAAGACTAACAGCAAGGTGATACCTTCAACCTCTTGCACCTGCTTGACATAAATGTTTGCAGGCTATTAAATGATACTGCATCAGTTGAGTTGGGAGACCAGAAGGAATCCATCCCATCCATGCATGATGCAATGCTAACATTTAAAATGCATCACAGGGTGGCTGAACCTTAATATGAATCATTCAACATTGATCCGCTTTGATGTTGTGAACAGAGATAACATGAAGATAAGCATGACAGTGCATTAAATGTGAGACAGCTAGATAAACTTAAAAAAACCCAAGTGAAAAATAATAAATAGTTACTATACGTCTCTCACATTTCGAGGCACCCTAAAATGTGCCCTAGTGAATCTGTTCTGCTTCACTTCCACATTTTCCTCACCTTGGCTCCCAAACCATAAAAAATAAAAAACACCAACCACAGAAATATGAATTCTCCTTTTGCCCGACCTGCAGCGGGTTCACTCAAGTATATCAATAATTCAAAGCAAACTGCTGGGGAAGGCGATGTGTTATCTATTTCCAACCAGTTTCAACAGTTTTTCCCCATGATGTTTTAAAATGACTGTATTTACAAATATAACCTTACCGATATAAACAGAATATTTTATTTTCCAATTCCATGAAAATCAGTTGAATTCAGAAATGTGTTTCTGCGAACACTTAAGCAGATTATAAATACCTAAAGCATAACAATATGATTTTATGCTGACCTCCAGCCATGTGTTTGTGGGGAATCTATTTGAGCTTTGCAGCCACAAATCTAAGTGAAAGTTTTCCCTACAATTATCCTTGTGATTGTTTTGCTAAAAGCATGTGGATTAAACATGTAAAATGCAATGTTTACAAGTTTACTGCCGCGCTGCAATGAGGTGCTAATGGGAAACAGCTGTCAATTATTATGGACATTTTTAATGGTAGTCTTATAATCTACAAATCAGAAAAAAATTGCACACTGCCAATCATACATGTTTTACATTACTACTGGTCACCATTAAAAGACACCAGCACTAAATCAGTCGGTTACTTTTAATTATAATAATGATGTAAACTTTATTAATCTCACTAAGAATTTCAATTTAGTTTATGTTACACATATAAATGCATTTGCTCTGTTGACATGTCATCACATTTAAATCTAACTCAACTCTACAGATAATCCCTACCTGCTTTAATCTGTTTTTACATTTATAATCTATCCATTATCCATACCTTAGGGTCATAGTGCATGTAGCTTATCCCATCATGCACTGGGAGGCTGGGTACACCCTGGACAGCTATCTAGTGAAATCAAAATGGGTTTTATATTGAACAGTTATGAGTATCCAAAGGGTCTATAAAACCAGATCGAGCAATAAAAGTCAACCGTTGAGCTTAATGTCATCTAAAATATATGAATACTGTTTGTTGTGAACGTTTGGAAAATAGTCTTACGTGCAATAACCTTTATACACAGTTTAACAGGATGCTCAGCAAAGTGCAATAAAGCAAGACTGGTGTCTACAGCCACGCTGAGGCTAAATTCAGGCACAGCTAAATGCTAACTTCAGCCAGCATGCTAATATTGTCACAATGACAATGATTTGTAGCTGGTAAAATGTACAGTTAACAGTATTTCCTATTAGTTTAGCATTATAGACTACTTGAAATAGCAAGTTACAAATAAGGCTTTTATTTAGCAAATATCTGGTCATAATCTGATTTTGGATACATTAAAATATTGACTTGATGATAGACACCAAATGTATTATAATGAATCCCTAGGTCTACATTCATTTCAGTAAAAAAAGGCATGGCAATGCATAAAATAGTTCAATGTTTCAGTCTGGATTAAAGTGGTGAATCGACCGACAGACAGACAGACCAACATTGTTTATCCACTTTACTAAATGATGCACTACTGCATCACCACACGACACTAACATTACATTTATATTAATTGGAATGCACAACAGTACTAGGCTATGGAAAACGCTGCACGATATGTAAACAAAAAGGAGCTTCACTGACCTGACCCTGCTAAAAGCTTACAGCAATTGAAACCTCCATTCCCTTGAAAAATATATGATTTCTAAATAATTCAATGTGTTCCACATTGTAGAAAGTACATTCATGGATATTTGCCTGATGTGATGGCTATCGAACTATGGTTTCTAATCTGGAACTATCAGAGCGATATTTTGAGGTTTGCTTGACTACAAATGTGTAATGAGGCATACAAAACACTGCTAAAAAATATAGATGTCATTAGTATTGCAGGAAGGTATTTTGCATTATAAAAAGGTTAATAATGTTCTGTTCACAGGGGAACTAATAATACAATACAATAATAATACAAAAATATATACAATTGATAGCTAATGATGACATCTAATGTTTTAGTTTCTTCACAAATCAATACAGGCCCAAAGACAGACCCATATTGTGTGCTTGGCAAAGAATAGATGGCATGTCTTGTACACAACAAGATTTTTTTTTAGTTTCCAGGGAGAGTGGAAACAAAGGCAGGGCAAAAAAGAAAGGAAAACCAGAAACAGCCATTGTCAAGTGCCAAGGAAACGATGGGACGAGAGCACAAACACATGTCAGGGTAGTGTGGCAGCATGAAGGAGTGGAGAGATGAGAGAGGAGATGAGACGAGAGGAGAGGGGAGAGGAGATGGATTCTGGGTTGGGAGATAACAGCTACAATGGAAGACATACTTGGTACAGAGAGGAAGTAAAAAGGATGAAGCGGTACATCGCTGATATATCTTTAAATGCAGTTCACTCTGAGGCTTTGCAACATGATTTCCTTTCAAAATACACATAAAAAAAACTAATTTCGCTACAAATCCTCACAAAACCTTATACCCTGCTATACTAGGACTGCTATTGTATCAATCTTGTTTACATGTCTCCGATCACCTTCTGCTGCATTGTTAAGGTCAAAATAATCAATCTAGAAAGGAGACACTGTAATTATTAGATTATTTCTCATTAATGGATAGAATTACAATTGATTCCCTGAAACGTAGTTGACCTGTTCGTCGGTCAGATGGATTAATAAAAGACTTACACTTCCAAGCAAAGCCAGTGTGATCTGGTTTCAGTTGACCCGTCAGTCCATAGCAGCCATGTGATCCCACTTCCTGTCTTGGTCGGACTTATTGAGGTCTCCTACCCTCAGTCCTTCTCCTACTCACATCCTCTCCGAGATATTGATGATAGTACCGGATGAAAGATGACTCAGTGGGTTCAGTGGTGGAGCCTGAGGTCCTTGTGAGAGCTTTAGATTGGGATCAAATCACAGGGGAACCTGGGAAATAAAAGCAAAAGACAATAGTTAGAAATGTTAACCCAACCCAAATGTCTTCTTTATTTTATATTCTCAAGAAACAAAAGAGGCAGGCCTTCTTTGAAACACTATTTGAGGCCAGGGTAAAAATACCCCTAAGATGCATGATTACAGAACAAACAGATGTGAAATGAGTGGGAGTTTGCATCTGCACACAGTATGTCTGAGAGAATGACTAGGTACTGCATTTAATCAAATGGGTGAGGATGTAAATGGCTAGTGTTGGTGTACTGTTTACTTCAACACCCTTTGTTGCAATTCCCTGAACCCACTGTCGCAAAGCAAAAATAACAACAAGCTATTTATCTCCAACCATGCAGATCTAATGATCCCCAAATTAGTCTTCCCAAACAGTGTCTGTGGTACACATGAGGAGTTCACACATATACAACTTGCTTCTAACAATATAACCTTTGAATATAATCACATTGATTAAGAGTGATGTTCACAGACAATTTAGTCCAATTAAAGCTACACGCAGTGGAAAATCTCTACATGAATTTGACTGTACAGTGATGTTATACTATTGCAGTGCTCGAGTCTGATAAAAAAAGCGTGCCCCTCTTGCCCCTGCACTCTTACTCTCCGAGTCCCTCTGCCCACAGGTGTGAGACACAAAGCTATATTGTTAACACTTGGCCGCTGTGACGCAGAGAGGCTGAAAGCAGAGGAGAAGAGGTGAATTAGTCACTAAACCCAGCAGGACGGCCCACTCAGTCTCAGTCTGGGTGAGGAGAATGAATGAACAATGTTTTAAAACACCTCTTTTCACAAGTGCTGTAGTAGCTCTGCTCAACTTTTCCAAATGTTGCATAGTGTTTGGCATTTGAACGTAAACCTGTTTGACATTAAAAGCACCAACTTTACCCTGAGGACTAAACCTGGTCAATAGATCTCTTATAAATGAGACTTTAGAAGCTCTTAAACGTCATTGTTAGAAACACAGCCAGATTGTGAGAATAGGTGACAGTATTTGTCACCTATTCTCACAATCTGGCTGTGTTTCTAACAATGACGTTGCCACCTTGATTGTATTTATCAAGGTGGCAAAATCTAGCTAAAATGTTTTATTATATGTCGATAGTTAATATAACTAAGCTGAGTGACAGCTGTTACTGATGAGCTCATGAATTTAGTCACCCATTTAGAAAAAATAAACTCTCACAAACACTGGCGCATCTTCATTAAGGCTTGATTTATGGACCTACATACATTTTTTTCATAAACTTAGTTTGGTAACCTTTGAAATGGGAAATTGTTTCCTTGGTTCGTTATTGGCTAATGGTTACACAAGCCAAAAAATCATCATAAAGTGGTACAATGAGGTAAATCTGATCAACTCATTTCCATACAGGTTTTTATATAAATGGATCAGGACAAAAAGTGAGCGAATCTTTTTTCCTGAAACTTTCAGAATCTCTTTACACAGAGCGGACACATATTTATGTATAAAGACATTGCATAATAGGTGACCTTTAAGATATAGAACAGAAAGATCCAAACTAATCCAGTAGAGTAATCCTGACTTTTTTGTCTGTTCATCTTCCATAATGTTATTAATTGTAATAATTGGCATCTATTATAGAAAGTACTTTTTCCTGGCTCCTCCTTAACCACAGAATATATTATATAACGGTTTTCAGAGGCCATGTAGCTAATTAATGAAGGTTTTCTTCAAGGTAACATGTCTCAAAACAGGGATGGTATGGCGCCAATTTCTCTGATTCATCCAGCAGAGAAATCTCCTGTGAATTTTTTCTATATGTGGAGCTAGTGAATGTACAAATGATACAACAAGGTCATGCTTAAAACATATACTAAAGAAAAACTGTCAGGAAACAGCTAATGCGACATTTGACCTGACCTAAAAACATAAATCTCATCACTAAATCTGTCAATCAAAAATGAATCACAGAGTAACCAGGCAGACATGGGTCTGTCCTCTGAATTTGAACACATTTCCGCTCCCAAGTTGAACTCCCTAGTTTATATTCAGAAGGTTTTTAGAAAAGTTTAGTTATCGAGCAGCGCTAAAACAATTGTAATAATAGATACAATAGGTTATGCGCTACACTCAAGTTACATCATGCTTAAAATGGGTAGGCCTTTTGCTATGGTAATATATAATCATTAATGTTAAGAAGCCTCGGCTAAATGATAATAGGTATAAAAAATGTATATAATATGCTAAGTCATTTGGGAGACTTTATAAAGCCATCTTCATCTTTTCAGACGGATTATTGTTCCCTTTCTGCATCACACATGCAGTCAAAATAATAAGGAGACATGCTCGCTGCTTACGATTACTGCAAGCACAAGAGCTTCCTTTCTGTGCCACTCTGCCCATTGACTAAGAGGGGAAACATGCAGGCAGGCCATTAAAGTTTTATGGAGTGCAGTCATCACCCAGCACTCTGTGGTTCAATCATTAATTCATACCAAAACAGACAACACTAAGTACTGTAGCTAAGCGCTGCTGCAGGGTAAAGTTGTCTCTATATAATATGTAATAAAGGATTAGATATAACTATTGTAGTCTTTTGGGATTATTGTTTTAATCGTTATTTGCTTGGTCAAAATAATTAAAAATCCTATATCTGATGACGCTATTCAAACAACTTTAATAATGAATGAGTGTAATGAATAGCTATTCATGCTATTCAAATATTGCCTTCCTGACACATAATCCAATATTGATGGCTTCTGCCCCGGAGGCACACATAATTTTCCTGAGATGATGAATCCACAGTTTTATATACAATGAGGTAAACTACTGAGGGTTTGCAGAGAGTTCAAATGCATGCAGGAACCTTCATTGTATGATGCTCAACATGGAGAGCAAGCAGAGACTGCGGTTTGTCAGTCAGGCTGCTAAATTTGATTTCACACGTGCACAAATTCAGATTGTGGGGACTGAGTATCATCAGTAAATTCAATTGTTGAGGTTGCCTACTGAAAACGTGCCTGGAGAACAAGAACAAATGCTGCTTTTTACAGTAGACAATAAAGACATACAATACAAAACTATGAAACAATCGTGTTTTTTCGGAGAAAAAAAACATTAAAAGACATGTCTTAATGTTCATGAAATCTGCCAATTTCACAACACTAGAGAAAAAAGATCCAACATACACATTTAGGTGGCCATTTGGGTGTATAGCTATCTCTTTAATTAACCAACAGTTAACACTAGATAATGCCTTATTTGAATATTTAATCAAAGGATTTCATAAAACGAAAACAAAAGAATGGTCTGTTAGTAATCACCTGGAGATGTTTATGGAGATTTGTTTGAGATTAAATGTTCCCCTAAAATGAATGAGCACATCAGAGCCTGAGCATCGAACCCCCACGCTTAGAAATAAGTGGCTATCACCGGGGGAAATAGATAAAGAATATTTTTTTCTGCATTCATATTAGATGATGAGTAGAGTAATCTCCAGCCTCAAGTTGAGGAATCTGAAAATGACACTTCTGGGACACAGCGTAGGTGAATCCAGGGACACGAGATAATGATTATCACAATTACAGCTCCACCATTCGTTCTGCTGCAGCTCAGCCAAGAGGGACAAGTGTGTTCCTTTCACTAGAGTCCAGCATAAGTGAATAGAAGATGCAAGAACTGTGAATCAAACTGTGTTACAGCAGTCCAGTCTGATGATTATGTTTTACTTGACTATATGGTATAAATACAATGTTATTTGTGATATTTTAAACTATTTTTAAGGCTTAAATTGGACAGAGCAGCAGCTTTATTCTCTGACTCTTTCACACCTCATGGTCAGACGGAGTGACAACATGAGTACTTCCTCTTCCCACAGCAAGTCACACCACAAGTCAAGGTTAATTTATAAAACACTGGCCTCTAAACAGATGCTGTATTAATAAGATGATAATCAAGTCTCGAGTGGGGGGCATAATGCACCTTTTTAAATAGGGTTGTGATGATGCCAACCCGGTATCACGGCAAGACGTGAACATGTGACGATTTACCATGCTGGGAGACGTGAAGATGTCACGATTTCGTCCCTTCAAACGTGACAGTTACACGGTATTGTTAACCAGTGGAGAAATACCCGGAAATGCCAAGCAAATGCTACCCCGACGGTCGGTTGTTATTGTTAATATTATTATAATAATGATTTATTTTTTAATAGTCACACTGGATTACGCCGATTTTCTTGTTGCCCCAGCTGGTCGACACCTCTTTTAGCAGAAACAAAGGCTACATTAATGTATTAAATTGATGTTAATCCATGCGTGTGGATGTGGAATTGACGGACGTGACGTTGTGCGATTGCGTTGCCAGGCAACAGCTTCGGTTCATGTTAATTTACAAACTATTCAACTACAACCGTAGTTATATTTAAAAACATGTTAGAAGGCCTCACGAAATACTTTAATGTAAATTTAAATTTAAAATGTGAAGGAATGTGTGTATAACAAAATACATCCGTCATAAAGGAAACCGGAAACAGACGTAGGCAAGGTCCTCAGCTCGATGATTGGATGGTTTAGCCGCAATGCACGCTGGGATTTGGTGTTTATGCGATGTGAAATCCCAACAAAAAATTCAATAAAATAATACTTTATTCTGAGTGTGCTTGCTTTTCTCTTTTGAAAGTCATCACATAACGGCATTGTAATATACGGTTCGGCTGCATTAAATATTACATATCTGCCGTAGTTCTCTATTTATAGAGCCCTGCTGAGAAGACTTCGAGACAAACATGAAGAATTGCGGCCAAAACTGAAAACGTGACATGGATCATAAATATATATAATATATATATAGCAATTAAACAACATCTTACATTTCTTTTCACACAATACAGTACGTCTCCTTGCAGTATCAACACTAATTCGGCTGACTTTTATATTTGATCCAATTGGTAGATAGGCTGTATTTACACCATAACGGTGCACAGCTGATAGAAAGGGACACCTAGTGGTTAAAGCACGTTATTGATTTTTATTATTAGATATGAATAGGAGGATGTGCAAAACAGACAAACTAATAAGGCTTAATTTAAACATTAAAGAATACTTTAGGTTAAGGTTTTCTTGTGAATAAGAAAAAAGCTTTGGGGGTATAGAAGAAGAATATGGAGGGATGAAACCCTCTTTAATGGTCACAGATGCAGAGCACACAGCACACACAGTGACATTTGTATCTACAGATACATATTAAGCCTGACAAAGTACTTAACGTCTAATATATTGCTTTCCTGCAATGTTAACTATGTTTAAGCACTTATTTTAACTGATATTATACATATGTATTATACTCTTATAAGATGTATGTAAATAGTATAAGAAATGTGCAGAATATGACGGTTTAATGGTGGAGGTATACACACATATTGATAGATGTCTTGTAATGCACTGTTGAGGAACCTGTGACCCAAGTTTTTCATTCATTGCATTACTACACCGTAATTGTGTATAATATGATATGTCAATAAACCTTAGAAAATCTTGAAATCTTGAAAGGGATGTGCAAAATAGTCATAATATACAGTCTTTAATTAACTATTAGTAGAGAATAACGAGTAATGAATATACTTTATAGCAGTGCTTCTCAAAGTGTGGTCCGCGGACCACTGGTGGTCCGTGAGCGCCCCCTAGTGGTCCGTGAGTATATTGGTAACATTTCAAATTTGAAATAAATAAATACATTTAAGTTTCCTCACTCTCGCGGGAATATCTCCGCAATGGAGCGAGCTTAAGTTTCACTTTCGATTGCATGATATAGCCCAGGGCAACACCTTCGTCACACATGTTGCCACCTGTTTGTACCATTTTCAGGCGATTTGTAATCTGTTCTAGAAAAACCACGGATGTATTTTGTTATACACACATTCCTTCACATTTAAATTTAAATGTACATTAAAGTATTTTGTGAGGCCTTCTAACATGTTTTTAAATATAACTACGGTTGTAGTTGAAGAGTTTGAAAATTGACACGAACCGAAGCTGTTGCCTAGCAACGCAATCGCACAACGTCACGTCCGTTAATTCCACATCCACACGCATGGATTAACATCAATTTAATACATTAATGTAGCCTTTGTTTCTGCTAAAAGAGGTGTCGACCAGCTGGGGCAACAAGAAAATCGGCGTAATCGAGTGTGACTATTAAAAAATAAATCATTATTATAATAATATTAACAATAACAACCGACTGTCGGGGTAGCATTTGCTTGGCATTTCCGGGTATTTCTCCACTGGTTAACAATACCGTGTAACTGTCACGTTTGAAGGGACGAAATCGTGACATCTTCACGTCTCCCAGCATGGTAAATCGTCACATGTTCACGTCTTGCCGTGATACCGGGTTGGATGATGCAGTGGAGCGTGTTGTTTCTTATAAAATGTATGGATGTAGTGCAACACATTTGAAGAGTATCCCTGGTTTACATCAAGTTGCAAACATAACACAGCAGAACACACTTTATCATAATCAAGAGTGCAGTCTAATGAAAAAATGTACTGAGGTGCTTCACAAGGTTATGTGAAGCACTATACTCTACATATGCAGAGTCCATACAGTTAATAATAATCAGCATCTACAAGGCCATTCCACTTGTTTCAATGACAAACTGTTACAAGGGTGTCAACAGCAGAGAAAGAAGGCCACTTAGACAAAAGTCAGACAGTTCAGTTTAGCAGATTATGAAGGATAATTAACAAGACACCTAATGGAAAATGTATATGGTTAATTAACCTTTCATTAGCCCACATGACTGAATATGCCAGGCACGATTAAGATGGGTTAAAACATGAATCAGTCTGTATAAAGTTACTTGTCTTAACACATTTTACAAGTCATCTCCAGTTAAAATAGTTCAGCAATAAGCAAAACATTTACAAAAATGACTTAATCTGTGAAATAATCTACTGTATACAACAAACCAATCACATTTCCATTGCATACTAAACTGATTATGAATGTGGAGATGCGTAATAAAACCTATGAGTACAGAAAAACAAGGATGGAAAAAGGACTTTCCATGACTGAAAATCAAGATACTGCAGTTGAGAGGGCATCATTTAAATCACACATAAATCTTTAACCATTCTTCTTTCGGACCAGGTGTTCAACACTCACCTCATACAAGAGGACACCAGTGAAGCATTGAATAAGGTGTTATGACTGTCATCTGATATAGCATCTATGGCAACCACTGAATTACCCTCAAGCAGATGGACCACATATTATGTAAAATAAATGCATCATGTTGACTCGGCAATGACTCATGTCTTTCTACACAGGATGTTGTTATATCAATGTCCTGTTATCATTCATGCTCACGGCTATGCTCAATGACACCATTGTGGATGATTTCAACACATTAGGGTTATTCTCATTTTAGGATATTTAAAAGGCAGCATCAAGAAATGAAACCTCAAATTAGCATGTGTCTAACTATAGCTCATGTATTCCCAAGGAGAAAGAGATGTGGGCCATGTGTCCCAATATTCAGACCACAGATGAGAAAACTGAAGAAATTCTAAGATTAACATCAGCGTTTTGAGGCCATTTAATTAGGGATGGAATGGAAGTTGTTGTGAATGAGGTTATGGTGAGTGAGGGACATTTATAATTCATATCATGTGAACACATGGCATTTCCACCAGTTTCCTATACTGCAACAATTATGACATCTTATTGTCCCATTAATGTTGTGTTCCAGATGTATGGGCCAGTCATTGTCATAGTGCCACAAAGAAATGGAGAAATGAGGGAGACTGAGCGTGTCTGAGATAAGGATGTGTATTTTATTTTGAAATCAGACATTTGACCTGGATATGCCCTTGCTTCAAAATAAAATAAACTGGCACATTATTATATTTATACAAGAAAACAAACTATAGTGTGTAAAATACAGTGTGTGAATGTTTAGTATGCAGCGTAGGCCTGTCTACATATGTAGCCTACTACGTGTACTCGCCCCCTTGCGTTTTCAGTCTAGACCAGTGAAGATGCTGCATATCGAGTGCGCCCCTTCCCTATAACATCTGCTCGCAATTTCGATCCAAAATAACACATTTTTCAGATGACACCACAATGAATGTAAAAAAAAACAATTTTTACAGGCAAAAATGTTCTCATGGGGCATCCTGGTGGTCACAGGGCGTGTGGATTTGCTCCACTAACCCATATTTACTGTAGTGCATGTTGTGTGTTGAGGAATGCTATAGCAGCTACAGCATTTTCTGCTTGTAGCGTAATGCAGTGTGGACTAATTAAGATAAATGCACGGAGGCTAATACTGAGCACCGGTGAGAGGTTTAAGAAAACGAGATAGAAGACCCACAGAAAACAGGGTGTTTGCGCAAAAACATGCAAATGGCAAGTAGCCCGGCTGGTTTAAAAGAGCTCTGTTTTTTCCCCCTCTTACCGTAGTACTCTGCGGTGACCTCGCCTCACACAGTGCAGCAGCTCCTCGGCTGGTGTCTTCCCTGCTTGCCTCTCCTGCTATGTCCTTAGGATGACAGCACAAAAAACATCAAGTTGTCGAATCATGTGACCGGAGACGAATAACGCATTTAGGTTCCCCTGATGGTCATATTTCCAGCAGATCTCTCCGAGGATGCGCTTCCCCCTCCTGCCTGAGCCGAGCTTGTTATGGCAGCCGGCGAGAGGAGCGGAGCGTGGAGACCCTCCCCCGGGCAGAGAGTGGATCAGGTGGACACTCAGCATCCCTCACATTCCTGCATCACTCCACGATATAGGGCAGGCCTGTGCATAAAAAAAGCTCAGTTTGTTCTCCTTCCTGATACATGGTGACATTTTAGCATGTGACGTTTGTTCAATAGGCCTTACATTCCTGTAGTGTCCCTCTGGGGTTTGCATTACAACTTCACATTGACCTTATCAAACTTTATGGTATTTGTTCATGATGTTACAAACTTGCATGTCCTGTGGCATATTTGTTGACAAACAGGCTTTTGTTTTTGTATTTTTTATTTAAGTTGTCATGAGCTCTAAATCATAGTGTTAGTTCCTTAGGTCAGTAGAATACATCACACAATGAAATGGATTACCTTCGGAGTAAAATAATAATGTATGGCTAATGGTTTTAGAGCATAGGGTATGGACACAAAGTACTACAGCCTAATGGTTATGATATACATGCTTCCTCAATGTGCTAGCAAAAAGTTGTATTGAGCAAAAAGTAAAAAATGGTTATACTTTTATATATTAAGAACATGAAATGTAATGTCAACAGTTCAAGGGAAAATGTGTTTGCCTTGTTTGTAAGTTTGGTATACAATGCATTTTTGTCCATCTTTAGTAAATTATACAGATTATACAGAAATTGCATGCATGTCTTTATTCAGCTGCTGCATCACAGTGGATGAGAACAGTCACATTGTGTTACCATTAGATACTCGTGCACAGCAAGTGGCATTTACATGTGTGACTAATGTTTCAGAAGACAAATGAGCTCTGAAGAAAAAGAGCGCATTTTTGTTAAAGGGCAGCTGAGCAAAAGCTTCTCTGTTCCCAGGATGTGCAGCCATACAGGCAAAGCAAATGTTATGTCTACAGGGGCTGTAAAGTATCACAAGGAAACACTTTTTTTTGTGTATTGTTTATTATAATTAGAACATGTACAGTGTATGAGATAATCCTTTGGGGGTTTTATTGACTTTACAGAGACATGAAAACAACTAATCAAGTGTAATTGGGAGGCTTTTGCTGACCTCTTGTGGAAGCTATGGAGATAATAGAAAGTTGTCAAAGTTGTCTATATACATTCAGGGAATTAAAGCTATATGAACATTTCTGCAAATTATTCCATGTTTGATGTCTTGTCATAAGGAACATTCTTTGCTGTTTAGGAGCAATTTTTACTTTTGACCAATCATCTGTTCAAATTTCGACAGTCACTGACAACTCCCTAGTCCTGAAAAAGAGAAAAATTGACAAATGATATTCCTTTAGCACATATTTCCAGTGTGACTGAATAATACTTCTACAAACTAGGAGTTAGGGCTGAGCAATTTGAAAACGAAATAGTTAACATTTTGAAATGACAAAAAATATATTATAATTGCTCAACAATACAATATTCATAGCAGAATTTTCAGTCCATTTATTGCATTATTTAATCATTAGTGGTGAGTTATACGCTAAAACTCACATTTTCAGAGCGAATAATTCTAGGGTGTTTGGGTCTGTAACACATGCACATGTTTGTATATTTGCAGCATTTATTCCATGTAGCACCAGCAGCTCAGCTATATTTCAGCTGGGGGCAGTGTTGCTCTATAAATTACATAAACATCAACCAATGCTTACATTGCTTGGTGGTTCATAAAGTTGTGTGCTTGTGTGTGGGTGCGTGCATGCAACAACAACTCAATCACCAACCTAATTTACCTCATCATATTATTGAATTGTTTTAGTTTCAATATTGAAGTCAAAAAGAGATCCAACCGCCATGCTCGGCTCTAATTAACCGAAATGCATCGTGAGTGAATCAGATTGCTCGCCCATCTGAAGTTAATTGCCATAAAAGAAACACTTAAGTCTGCTGGAAAAAAAGAAAGAAATAATTTCTGAAATAGACCACCATCATAGAGCATCTCTGTTCACATCAGTAAAGAAAGATTATTGTGTTGTCATTGTTTGAGGTTCAAATCATCAGTGCTTAATGCAAAATACAAATTTAAATTCACAAGAAGCACCGGTGTGTAAACACTACACGTGAATTATTTGGTACTGGAAAAAAAAGAACACTGTGAATTTGAGTGAAGGGCATTTCATGGATGGACAATGAGGCACTATGTGTTAGTGCGTTCTCTTCCCCAAGGCCCCCGAGACCTTTAGTGAGGAAATGTTTTCCTATACCTGCATGTCAAAAACACTCTGACCTTCATCACTTCATTTTATTAGATCTGTGAGAGATTTCTTCAAGTGGATTTCACCATTTTATACATTTCTATGTTCTTCATATATCATACTTACACTGATTTGATTTATGAATGCTTACACGCAGCAGAAGCATACTGTCGAGGACCAATGAAAAACTTTAACTACACATCTTAAGCTGTGCCCTTGTACTTGAAGCATCTAAAGCTCTAGCGGGTATATTGTTCCGAAATAGGCCATGATGATAAGTATTCACTCGTGACCGCCTCCTGTGATATAAATGTCGCTTTCTATCCTGTCTTTTGGCTCTGATGCCGGACCGAGAGAAAAGGTGCTGCTGTGAGCTTTATGACAAAATGCTTTATCCCCCATTAACCTTCAGGGTGGGTATCAGGAGGGGATTTCAGGTGGAATAAAGCACCGTTGTCAATAAGCAGGTGTGTCACCAAGCTCAAAGGAGACGACACATGCTAGCATGAGGCGCACTCCGTCCTTCATTTCTCCTCCTTCTTCTTCTTTTGGGGTCATTCCTTAGCTGGGCTCCGACAGCAACCCCTGATAAGAAAATGATTAAGTATCATGGACTCGACCACATTCCAATTCAAGTCTCTGGTGCAGACTACACATAAAAAATCTTGTGATTTTGTTTCTAATCAGGAAGTTATAATAGCTTTTTGGATTACTCTTCATACAAACCATATGTGTGAAAGACTGCCTGAATTACATCCGGAAATCCATTTACAGTACATTGCGTTCCTGAATGACACAGAGCAGTGTGAATCTAGATCAAATTATCTCAATGGCACAAATCAGGCTGGACTCAACTCTGTATCTGAAATGGATCATCGTGAGTTGACAATGACATACTCTAACACCAGCTTTGGAAACACGGAAACACGGAAACACACACACACACACACACACACACACACACACACACACACACACACACACACACACACACACACACACACACACACACACACACACACACACACACACACACACACACACACACACACACACACACACACACACACACACACACACACACACACACACACACACACACACGGTACATACCCTGTACTGTATCAAAGGCAGATTCAGTCCACAGGGATCAACAATCAGCCGTGAAATTCAAACCGTGCATCTGGGTACCCATGAAAATGGACATGGCAGCGGCTGATCTGTCGATGGAGACCAATCTGCCTCCTCATCAGGGCTCTTTATTAAAGTCGAGCACTGTCCATTAGAGCCTGTAATCCTCTTCACCCGGTGCCACACACGACCTTGAGGTGATACAGTACAAATCGTTTTAACAGTTCTCAAAGGGGTATAGTCAGAGGTGCTTTCTCTGCTGCTTTTTCTGAGTGACAGTGGTTTAGAAACAGGATTTAAAGAGGTAACTCTACAGTTTCTTACAGAGTCATCAGTCACATTACTGCTAATCATAACCAGCAGTTTAACTCATCCTCATCACGCTGGCATCGCAGTGTGACTGTTTTCACTGTCTGCTACAGGATTGTGATCGTTCCTTGCTCACCATAGTAGCTGCTTAATTGAGCTGGGTGCGCGTCAATGATTTTACTTAGAGGGGTTCGTCAAGATTCAGACAAGCACCTGGTCCTTTATGCGCCTGTAGAAGCCTGGCAGGAAAAACGATTACCGGCCTCATTTGTTCTCTATAGACAGTTGTGACCTTTCCAATTGGCACATCCTCTTACGAATATGACAGCTTTTCTTTCCTAAAACCAGGAGTGATCTTGCATTTAATATGCACATAAATTGCATATTTGTTTATTGGGGAGCTCGGAGCGAGAATGTACTGTACAATCAGTACGCCGTTGATTTTTGACATTGTATGCGTCAGTTGTCCCTGGAAGTTAATGCTAGTTTCATTGTGCTCGTCTTTCTCCATTCTCATGGCTCTCCGGAATAAAATGCTCCCTCTAGCAGCACATTTACATGCCTGGCATATGCTGAAATATGGCCTCATTTACTGTCCAGTGTGATGAATAAACAACGGCAAAAGTCATGTAATATTCACATGAGATTGTGGCTCCAGTGTGATCATTTGCAGCCATGCACAGCTATTAACAGCTGTATTATTATGGATGACCAGCAAATAAGCCTTTTTTGGGCATTATTATATAGTTTGCCAATTCAACAAGAGGCAGAAAGATAGAGACATTCCTCCAGGGCTCTCTTAACACTTTGAGACCCAGCGAGAACTATTGGCCTGTACGACTTGGTTGCTGGACCGTTAAGTCAAGGCAAAATACACACATGGGAAATACGGAGCAGAACAGAAGCTTGTACCGTACATACCAATAAAATCCCCAGTCTCCCTTTGTACAATGTGGTTAGATTGTATCATAAAATGGATTTCTGCTGAGGGGTTTGAGATAGAAGCACAGGGAATGATTGCCAAAATCATTGTTTACTTGAATGGATTACCTCACGGTGGAACTGTTAGGATGTGCAATCAGCAGGAAATATCAGAGCAGAATGAACTAGCAGGACTATCAAAACAAAAAGCTCAAATAACGAGCGGATGTTTGGTTTAGAACTGTTATCTTCACTAGGATCCACAGGATATTCACTTAACGAGTTTTCTGTGTTTACGTGTGGCTTTACGGTTCAAGTCCACTTGTTTATCAAATAAACCACTACTGCTTTTAATTTATTTATTTCCATTTATTTTAGTTCCAATACAATTCACCTTTCATTTGTTAATTCTTACAGTTTTAGTTGACAAGGCATTGTGTAGTTCAAGTATTCAAATAATTGGGCATTCGTGGAGAACAGCAAATTAAACTGAAAAGGGAAAAAAAGGTTCAAATACTTCCATATAAAAAAATGGTTCATAGGTGAATGGGAAAAAACTATGAATTCAGTCCAGACAGGAGAATGCGGTGACCTACGGACCACAGCTGACAGCTCGAATTACAAGCATGATGAAAAAGCAAAGAAGTGATGAAATGTTCTCTCATTGCTGCATGACGCAAAAGGGAAGAATTTAATTTGAGCGTGTTAAAGAGGTATTCATCTTTTGAGTGTGAAGACACATGAAGAGAAAAGGCAGATAAATACATTCAAGCAATTTTCTCTCTCTCTTCCTCTCTCCATGGGAGTGTTTATGCTTTTTGTTGTTACCTCCGTTTGTTGCGCAGTGTCGGGGTCGATCAGTGTCTGCCGCTCTTATTGTCTGCGGAGGCCATCTCAAGTGATGAGATCGTACAGACTGTGTCTCAAATGCCCAAACATTCGAGCACCAGAATTCCCACACATACACACAACAAATAGTTAATGGAGACTGAAAAGGACACTCTTAAAAACATATACACACTGTGTTTACTCACTCTCCTTTGCGTCACGGCTTCTTTTTCAAGGTTTGAGCCAAAGGCCGTTTAGCTCGTTTTCTATCCAGAGGCTCTTCTTGTCCATCACTGCTTTCAAAACTTCCAACAGGATTGGAAGCCAGTCCAAACCTGGGCCTAAGTAATGATGACCACAGGCACAACAACCATCTGTAAAGCGTCCACTCTTCCCTTCAGGGAGCTGGAGAAGGATCTGCTGTCACTCTAGCAGGGGAAACATCTGTTCCCATTAAATTACTGCGGTCCTGCATGCAAGTTATCTCTACGGCACTCCATTTTACCGCCTGAGTCCTGCGCCTGTCGACAAGGGGATAAAACAAGATTAGTTAAATGACTGGGAATGGGGAAGTGGTAAGGGAAGGATGGAGGGGAGTGGAGAGAGAGTCAGGGAGACGTCTCTCCCCTTGTCATCTGCTCTCTTACCAATTAGGAACTGGGGACTGTCCTCGAGTGAAGCAAACGAGCGATATAATCACCTCATCCATCAGCTAAGTTGTCAATGAACAGCCTAAACACATTATATGAGTAACACTCCGAGTGGCCCGTTAGAAAAAGCTCGTCCATTTTTTCAGAATTTGTTTATGTATAGACGTGGTTATGACATTTACTTGTTTTAATGCTGAAGTTTTGGTCAGGACTTGAACTTGAACCTGTTTGGAGGTTGGATTTCGAGTTAGTTCATCCTGGACAAGGTAGAAACTTGCAGATGGGACATATGGCACGTAAACCACATTCAGCAACATCTGGTATCATTTGATTGTAGATGAAAGGGCTGCAACTGTGTCCCATCCAGTGTTGTTATTTTTCTGTCAAAGTACGCATAAATAAACAAAGTGCAGCATCATTTGGACAGTCTGTTCAATCAGCATGAATTAAATATAGCAGAGAAAAAAGTTTTCCATGCGTGTGAGTGTGTGTTCATGTGTGGCTAAGTGCTTTCTGTGACTCTAACCTTTGTAGCGCATTTCATTGAAGTTTTGACATTCTCATCTGACATCGACAAAAAAGGCAGAACAGTCTTTGATTTGTATGCAACTATAACAGATGCTGCTTCAACTGATGCAAAACAGAATATATTTTAGTAATGCTTCTTTTTAACCTGTATTCTAATTCTTCACAAAATATGTCTCAGCTATTCAATAATTAAGATGAAGCTAAATTAAATGCTGCTGTAGTCTACACATCTCTGAATAACATTTACTTTGTTACATGTATTTGAGTTTGTTTAGCAAAATAGTTTCTACCAGTTCTGGATATATTATGTATAATTATTAGGGCTGTCTGTCGATTAAAATATGTAATCGCGATTAATCGCATGATTGTCCATAGTTAACATTTTTTAACTGCTCTAAATGTACCTTAGAAGAATATTTTTCAAGTTTTTAATACTCTTATCAACATATGAGTGGACAAATATGCTTTATGCAAATGTTTATTATCATTTGAAAATGTAAAAATTCAAGTTAAAAAAATTCGAATGTAAAGAATTTGGTGTATAAAATTCGACGTCAAAAATTGCGATGCAGCATCATCCGGGCTACTCAGACAGGATAAGTAATCGAGTCCGAATGCAATCAAACCGACTTCTGGCCTATCAGAGCCAAGCGGCAAACCCCGGGACAGTGTGGTGAAGCCCAATGCTGCAAACTGTAGGCGATGGATGCAGATGGGAGCAATTCCCGTAGACCCTATGTTAAAATGTCCAACTTAAAATCAGAAAATGAACATGTTTCTAGCCTGGATCCACAAAAACATATTCTGTATATAGTTAGATTCCCCCTTCATGACAACGGGACTGCTGCTCCTAGCTCCTCTCTGCTAGCTCCGTTAGCTCCATGATGCTACAGCGGCTCAGCTCATGAGGAGAACACTACTTGAACTCGGCCGTGTTTATTGTGTTGGCTCCTGGTGGACAATCGTCATGCAAATATAGGATTTATCTGCGGTTAAAACAGACCGTCCATGAATGCAGTTTCTTCGCTAAGTCAACCCTGCATACTTTATGTTATGTTACTGGTGTTTTTATTAAGCTAACGTTAATGAATGTTTAGAGTTGGATTAGCATTTGAGCAATCGTAGCTCCATCTGTGCTAACGATGCTATGCATAGCATCCAAGAGTATAACACATTAAAGGTGGGGTAGGTAAGTTTCAGAAACCGGCTCGAGTGCACTAACATTTGAAAGTATGCAGCCGAAAAGAATCCGCCCCTTCCTTCAGACTTCCTTACAGAGCACCTCCTCCAACACACATGAACGCACACATAACGTCAGCAGACTGGTGAAAGTGGCCAACTGTGGCTGGCGAGTCATTGAATTACTGCTGCAATGCACGCCCAATGAGGGCACGAGATACATTTGTGCGTGCACGAGATGGAAGGCTGACAGACAGGGCGGCAATCCAATCGATTGGTTGTACTTTTTACAGTATTACGGCTTCCACAGATGACATTTTTTAATGGATTTTATGTCAAAGCACTTAAGATATTCATTGCTATCGGGATGTTAAGAGCATTCCATGGAATATAACAAAAAGTGTATCTCGAGCCGGTTTCTGAAACTTACCTACCCCACCTTTAAGTGGGATGCTACTGTATACCAAAAGGCTTCTGTGCGAGGTTGCTAAAATAAGGTCATCCTTGTACGTTAGATAGTTAGTTTGCTAGTTAGGTTACTGTATGCATTGTTAAGGTTAATTTAAATTCGCTATGCTCTACTATAGCATAAAATAGACTAGCTAACGTCAACGTATTGTTGAAGAGAGGCTTAGTGTATATTAAATCAACCTCACAATGAAATGTGTGTATCTTTAAAATATGAACGTCACATTTCAAGATAATAACGCTCCCTTAGATATTGTAATATGGTTTGTTGAACTGGAGTTATTTATTGCAGCTAACCGTCTATCCGACGAACAAGCCAAACATTGTTGTTTTTAATATTATTACCAATGCCTCTTAATTGTATTATCCTCACACTTGAGAAACAGCCTTATCGTGGCTGTAGAACGGAACATGTAACTTAATGCCTGCATTTAAGGACGATGAATAGCGTAGTCAATGCTTTAGTAACAAGGAAATGATTTGTTTAAATATTAGATGCAGTATGACGTTATCTGTGACTTTAGTCAAAATGAAGCTTATCCATTGCATTGCATTTGTTAAATAGGTTTGTGTCTTACCCTTACGTGTGTGATACATATGAATATGGCATATGAAAACAAATTAATTTGACTGACTCATGAAAACCTCATCCAAAGTAACAGTAAAATAAAAAGGACCTACACAATAATACTCAAACTGATACTGTATAAGGACTGTGATATCCAGCCATTTCTTAAGTATAACAATAAGATTATGACCTGTTTTTAAAAGAAGATAAAAAGTTGTTTGCATGTAAAGAAGTCTGTAAGCCACGCATGTAACTTTACATCTGTTTGTTCAAAGTGTCCTCAAGGTGATCCAGACAGGCTGGACCAGAGGAGGAGAGACAGATCTGGACTCCTAACGGCAGAGAACTTCAGCCCGGATTCCAAGGTACACCTTTTTCATACTGTACAAAGAATGCATAAAGTAATGACTCAAATACATGCCATTAAACATGACTAAATACTAGACCACCTGCACATCAGTGATGTTGAGTGTACTACTACTACTACTCTTAGAAAAAGGTTACATTTACATTTTACCAAGCAACATCGATTTTTTGTTCAACTTTCACATTTCAATGTATTTAAGGCAAATATTATTGAACATAGTGAGAACTGCGACCCTTTGTCTCTGCATACTGACTGTAAAACAACATGTTAAAAGTGATTCTTTCAGTCAGACAACCGAACAGAGCAAGCTTCTACAGTTGCACTAAGTTTTGATAACAGTTAAATATTATTTTAATAAAACATTTATTTCAATGTGGATGAATTTAGAACGGTTTATTCATAATCCGATTATCTTTGTAGTACACTGTTGGATTTAAAAAACACATTCAAATAAAAAAATCATTATATTTATAGCCCCTGAACAAACAAACACACCTCTTTCTTAAATAACACACTTGCTCTGCAATAATATGTTTTTTGATATTTCTGTTAGGAAAGGACACGCCTGAGAGACAGGACTGCTTCACGGTTTTCTCTTTCTCTGAGGGTCCAGAAGAACATCCAAGAGGGAAAGGAGAAGCTGATGTGATGAGATTTAAGAGCAGTACAGGACATTCAGACACTTATATTGTAACACAAAGACCTGCACACTGAATAGTTTTGTAGTCTAACAGGAACTTCATTTGTGTATTGTTTTGTGTTTTACGTTGCACCTCAGAGACAGTGTGATTATTGTCAGGCCTATAAAGTTTGTCAGCTGATCAAATGCATTTGCCTCACTTTATGAGCTTCACAATACTTGTGCCTTGTACCTCCGAGTTTGCAACGTCATAAATAAATGGTGCTAATCTTCAGTCAGATGTGAATGTGTAATCTAACATTTTCAGTAAGAATAACAGACAAAAGGAATGCAAATACAATGTATTGAAATGTGAACTAAAAGTTATCAAGCATGAACCATCACCATTTCTTTTACACTAAATGTTACACTAAATGTTAATCTGTTAATTGACAGGCTAGGCCTGTGCAGGTGGTAACAGCTATGCCCAGCATGGGCTAAATTCTGTAGGTGCAGCTGGTGCAGGTCCTCCTCCATCAGGTCTGGTCCTCCTCCCTCAGGCCTGATCCTCCTCCCTCAGGCCTGGTCCTCCTCCCTCAGACCCTCAGCCCTCTCCGGCCAAACCAACAGACAGGACGTTCATAAAGCTGAGGTTTCCCCAAAGTCTCTAATCATCCATCCTGTGAATATGAGAGGGGAAAAAATAGTGTAATAGATGCTTTGGACAATAAGAAATATAAAGTTAACTGTTGAGTTGCTCAGTTTTTTAGATTGAAAGGGTTTAATAATACAAACAAAAGGAGAGGCACCGTAAAATAAAGATTGGTCTTTCAATAAATTGTGTTGATTTTGTCTTTTGAATTCTTTGTCTAAAGTCAAGTAGCTAGAACTGTTACTTATAGTTTGAATGATACAGTCTGGTTATAATGTTTGGAGGAGGCATCACAGGTAAGATCACCATTTGTTGTGTTCCATCCACAACAAATGCACACAGATTGATGTGTGTATTTATTTATCTACTATTTATTGAATCATTACTGTCAGTCCAAAACAAGAGATTTTGTTTTAGTAAAATTTAAAAAAAAACATTATCTCTTTTCCACTACACTATCTTGAATACTTTAGTTTTTACATCACTACATTTACCTAACAGCTTTAACATTGTAAAGGTGTCACTTCGGACTCTGGGTAATTATGACAGCATGTCCTACTATTTTGAGACTTTGAACAAACCAGACCTTCATCTATTAATGTAGAAAATAGTCAGCACATTAAACCATTATGAAAGTAATAATTAGTTAGCTCATTGTTCAAAATGAGCTCCAACTACAACAGTTAAGTCAACTCGTGCATCGGTAATAACAATAAATCAAATGATATAATATAACTTGTGTCTACTTTAAATACTTTAACAACACTTTCCTAATTATACTAGCATAATTTTACTAAAGTAACATTAACATGTTTAAATGCAGGGCTTTTGTAAGAGAGTATTTCGTATAGTGTAGCATGGTCTACTTGACTTATCTAACCGAAGTGATCGTTACTTTGCAAACCGTCAACCCCCACACACACACAAAAGGACACAGTAACGTTGTGATTCACCTCAATTAATGATAACTACGGAGCTTGCTAACAGCAAGGCACAGGGCTACTTCACTCATTTAGCTAGCTAATGTAAGATACAAATGCTGTCGAGCCCTCACTGCTTGTAAAATAAAGAGCACAAACTGACTACTTACCCGAGCGGCGAGCCCCACTGTTCTCCGTCATTTTTCTCTTCCGGGTTGTTGTGATCACATGACTGACAAAGCCGTGCTCTGATAGGCCAGAAGTCGGTTTTATTGCATTAGGGCTCGATTGCTTATCCTGTCTGAGTAGCCCGGATGATGCTGCATCGCAATTTTTGACGTCGAATTTTTTTCACTTGAATTTTTGGGATCTGAATTTGAACATTCGAATTTTTTTCACTTGAATTTTTACATTTTTATTTTACATAGCTAAATTCGGAGCAAAAACATTCAGTTACATGATTTTCAAAGTAATTATTTTCAATGCTGTAAATTCGGTGTCTAATAAAATTCAAATACTTCTGTCTCTTGTTTGCTTCCATAGAGCGCCCCTCCCTACAGGCAGATCACGCAGACTGCTAAAGTTTCAAATGTTCTCTTTAGTTCAGTTTCCATTGTCGCATAAGACTGATCCAGATCCTGAATGTTTTCCTATCTGACCATGGCTGTCCTCTGTCTCCTGCTATCTGTATTTTGCGCAGTATATCTCTGCTCACGCTGTTGCGTCGGCGTGTTCTCCTGCGTCTTGCCCATGGTCTTGCCATGTGTCGCACTGGAACACACCGCAAAGACTTCAGCCAAGCACGTACGAACTGCGCATGCGTGAGTGGCAATAACTCTCCTTACCAGCAGGCGGCAGTAGTGTGTATTCGTCATTCAAAACAGGCAACAACCGGAAGACAGAGAAGAAGAACAGACTACATGGGTTGCGTTCCGATAATCCAAAAATCAGCTCCTAAATTCTAACCCTATCTCCTATCTCTTATTCCTTGACCTCTGAGTGAAACGTCACGGGGTTAAGGGATAGTGGATAGGAGAATTCAAAAGGACTTAGGAGAAGAGACTGCTGTACTTTAGACTAGAGAATCCGAATGCACTTTCACTATCCGACGTGTTTATGATGCGCCAGCGGACGTCATGAATGTGCGTCTGCTGCTGTGGGGAAACTACAGTTTTCTATACAGCGGACTACAACATGGATGTTCAATAAGAACCACGGACTACTGTAAACTCATCTAGAGACTCTGCACCGTGCTCTGATGCTGTTGTTTTATGCTTTATGAACGTGGACAACAGAGAAACATATTCTTCATGACCAAAGTTGGAATTGAAATAAAAAAGGAAAGTGAAACTTATGCTCGTCACCCTCTCCCTCCGGTCCACATTAATACAAATGATCCCAATACGTATGATTGTATGAAAATATCTTAAAATCAATACAAATGTATTTATTATAAACGTTAGTCCTTACCATCTATCACTGTGTATATCACCATTCAAACATCTTTTAAAAGTTGAACAAACCCCACACAGCTCAGTAAAGACTGAAATGTCGACTTTATTTGATCATTTCAGTAAAAACTAACGTTCATATTTCTCTTTTTGATTATAATACTGATGAATGTTCAGAACAAAGCACTTTGGCAACTTACCACATAAGTTTTAAAATGCTTAATAAGCACCATAACTTTCATGATATCATTTCTCGGTCATAATCGGTTGTTTCCGACTGTTGAGTGACGGCAAATGCTGCGGCTGCAATGCATTGTGGGGCAGCATTTTCTCCTCTCCTTTCGGTTAGGGAGGTCCAGTGGTTCCTAAGCTAAAGGAGGTTATAAAGGAAGTTTGAAACCTCCTTTCCTTTCATTTGGATAATTGGCACAGCCCCACCTAGTGTCAGCAGAAAGTATTAAAAATAATGATTACAAAAAAATGCAAAAAATTAATTAAAAAATATTAAATATATTTTAAGATCATGTTTAATCATCTGATTCGTCTGTACATTGCTGTTTTAGTCTGTGTTCTTCTAATTAGTGTCTACAGTGTGTGCCTATTGAGCTGTTTAGAGCCATGTGGGACAAAACCCGATCCTGCCCCTCTCTCTTACTGTCTAAGACTAAGTCAATGGTGACTGTAAAAACTACACTGCGCATGCTCAGAATATTTTCCTATTTAATGTGTGTGGCAAAAAAATAATGACCATAGGGGCAAAGTGCTGCCATCCCCACCATACATCATCTCACATCATTCAGAGCTGATTGGCTGTAAGTACGTGTGCCGAGAAAAGTGTGGTGTGTGAAGAGGAGACAAGAGAGCTGCAGTGAGGCGTCCTAAAACCCGGAAGTAAGCTGCGCATGGCTTCCCTCGACAAAAAAGCAATGATATTTCTCCATAGGATTTTAGAAATAGCTCCAAATAAGGTCTGTGGGAAACAAACCTGTTAGATAAATGAACGTTTTGTTCAGCCGGATAATATCCACATGTCTACCCTACTTTTATAATTTTCGAATCATAAATCTATTGATTAGATTAGATTTATGATAGACTTTTGAAACTACAAAAACATAAGGAGGACTTTTACAAAAAAGTAATAGCGATTTTTGTCCAGGATAGGCAAATTGACTTAATCTTCACGTCAAGGTAAGACCGCAATTTTATTGAAAATGGGATCTTACTAAGAGAGAACAATTCAATATTTAAATGATAAAATTACATTTTTTGGGTATCCTTCTGTTGAACTGTCTGTTTAAAATTAATTGAAGCATCAGACAAAAAAAGCTTTTGAAAATAATATTATATTTTGATTTAGGTCAAAATATAATATTTGTAAACCTGAAGAGTCAGTGCCAGTGCCTCACTAGCCATGAACCTCACTGCAGAAGCTTATATATAGACATCTAAGTTTGTTGTGCCCCACCACTTTTGTACATATAGAAATGCCACTGGCCCTGACACACCAAGCAGTCACCAGAGGACTCACCGACGCCGGCTGTTGCGTCGCCGTGTTCTCCTGCGTCTTGGCCATGTGTCGCACGGGAACACACCGCAAAGACTTCAGTGCGTGAGTGGCAATAACTCTCCTTACCAGCAGGCGGCGGTAGTGTGTATTAGTCATTCAAAAGAGGCAACAACCGGAAAACAGAGAAGAAGAACAGACCGTGATATAAACAAACAACAAATAGCGTGTGCGTTCCATTTTCACTCTCGTCCATCGAAAACATGTTTCGTGCGGCACTGGAGCTAGATTTGGGTTCTGCCCGTTCTGTATTAATGTCATGTTGACAGGTTATCATCATGTAGGCGTTGATAAAAGCTCATTCTAATGTTGTGTTATGTGTGTATGAAGGTGCGAAATAAAGTGTTGCATTGCCTATCCTGCTATTTGTGTTCTTTTAATCACACAGCGATAAGAAACAATAACAATGTGCCTACATAACTGAGGTTACCTAACTGTAACCCAGCTTCTATGAGTATTGGCGCAGCCCTCTAAGGCTATCGCTATTGGGTTTACCCTTCTGCGCCCCCGCGCAGTACTGAAAACACTTGTAGTCCACGCCCACCCGCTAGGTGGGCCCCACCCGCTAGGTGGGCCCCACCCTCGGGCCACCTTCCGGTATAAATAGGGAGGTTGCCCGGTGATCTGCTCCCATACAATATAACTTTTCTTCAGCTATTCGTAGAGCCAGTGGGGCCCGGCGCTTAGAGGGCTGCGCCAATACTCATAGAAGCTGGGTTACAGTTAGGTAACCTCAGTTCTATTTCGTAGATGGCTTCGCCCTCTAAGGCTATTGCTATTGGGTTAAGGGCGAAGCATGATGTAGTCTGCGCCCCACTGGGTCCGTCCAGCACTAGAAGCACAGACACACCTGCTCAATAACACATCCCTGCCTGTTGTGCCATGCGTAATGACACCTCCCCATCCCTGGAACATAGCAAACATACCTGTTTTCCTGACGGGGTGAAGGCTGGGAACAATACATACCAACCGCTGTGAGAAGTAGAGACGAAGGTCCCACCTTATCCTGCGATCATAGAGGGGGAACAGCCGCTCTCTCCGTGCCAGCCAGGTAGAAGAGCGCTCAGCTGGATCCCTGACGTTACTCACTCTAATCAGACACTTCGTACGAAGTGTATTAGAGGAAGGGGAACATCCCTCTCCTACGAGGGGAAAAGGCTGCTCTCTGTGTGCCGAGAGGCAGGAGAGAGGCGCTCAGCTGGCTCCCTGACGTCACTCACTCTGACAGGACACCCAGTACAGGGTGCATCATAGAGGAAAGGGAAACATCCCTCAAATACAATTGAATAAATGAGGGGGAAGACCAAGATGCAGCCGTGCAAATACCTTCCACTGACATTCCTCCGCTCAACGCCGTGGAGGAGGAAATTCCTCTGGTTGAGTGCGCTTTGATATTCTCCGGGGGAGACATACGCCTGCGCCACCGCCTCACACAGCCAGTGTGACAGCCGTTGTGTAGACAGAGGTTGCCCGATAGAGCGCTCTCTGTAATGCACAAACAGGCGCTGAGAACGGCGCACTGCCGCTGTGCGCACCACATAGCAGGCCAGCGCGCGCACCAGGCAGAGGAGATGAGATGTGGCTTCTTCCTCCGATTTATGAGGAGGCGGAAAAAACCCATCCAAGGTGATCACTCTTGATCTAAAAGAGCTAGTGATGACCTTTGGCATAAAGGCTGGGTTAGGACGTAACACAGCCGAACTGCCATCCCCCTGGATCCGGAGGCATGACGGTGCCACAGAGAGAGCGGATAAATCACTCACCCTTTTCGCCGATGTTAGAGCTAAAAGCAGTACTACTTTGGCTGATAACATGTTGAGGGGAACATCCTCTAAAGGTTCAAATGGGGCTTTGCATAGTGCTCGTAACACCAAAGCCAAATCCCACTGAGGCGCCAGTGCGCGTGACACCGGTCTGAGTCTTCGTACCCCTTGCAGAAACCATTTCGTCAGGGGGTGACTGAACAACGTCCCTGTTCCGAAACCCACATGACAAGATGATATGGCAGCCGCATACACCTTGATTGTGCTGAACGCCAAATTCCTGTCCAACAACAGCTGGAGGAATGACAGCACGTGAGGCAGGGGGCACGTAATGGGGTCCAGGCTTCTCCCTACACACCAACGCTGGAACGCTGCCCACTTGGCTGTGTAGGACGCTCTGGTAGACGCGGCCCTGGCTCCATGAATGGTGCGTACAACATCTTGAGAGAGACCCCAGCCCTCTAAGTGTTCCCGCTCAGGGGCCATGCCCATAAGGGCTGGCCTATCAAAGGGTGACTGCAGATCGCTCCCTCCACCTGTGAGAGAGCGTCCCCCCGCCACGGAATCTCCCACGGCCTGCCTGACAGCGTACGCTGTAGGCATGGAAACCAGGAAGCTCCCGTGCGTTCCGGGGCTATCAGGATCACTGACAGCCGCTCTTCCTGCACTCGGTCCAGGAGCCGAGGAATCAGCGGGACTGGTGGGAAGGCGTACAGCAGTCCCCTGGGCCATGGCCGATGTGCGAACGCGTCCAACCCCAGGGGTGGGTGGTCCCGTGCTGACAGGGAGAACCAGAGCTTGCATTGCGCGTTCCCGCGTGCAGCGAACAGATCCACCTCCACTTTCCCGAACCGGCTCCAAACCTGGGCAATCAGTTCGGGATGGAGGCTCCAGTCCCCCTGGCGAGGACCTCCTCTGGACATGAGGTCTGCCCCTTTGTTCAGCTCTCCAGGCACATACAGTGCTCTGATGGAGAGCACGTGTGCGCGCGCCCAGATCAACAGCCGTCTGGCTGTGTTCAGGAGCTGCACTGAGCGTACACGCCCCTGGCGATTGATGTAGGCCGCCGCGGCTTTGTTGTCTGTGCGAATCAACACATGCTGATTCCGCAGCAACGGGGCAAAATGCTGAACTACTCTCCGTACAGAGATCAATTCCAGCACATTTATGTGGAAAGACATGTGAGCCGGCCACTGTCCTCCCACTGCCTGCGACATGCACGTTCCTCCCCACCCTGAGAGAGATGCGTCTGTGAACACCGAGATGTGTGACGTAACTCTGCCCAGGGGAACCCCCTCTGACAGGTATGTTAAGTCTGAACCCACGGAGAGAGGGATGACCACCATGCGCATCTTCTGTCGTATGGGGTCGATGCGGAGGCTGATGAACCACCTCTGCAGTCTCCTCATGTGTAGGAGACCCAGGGGCATCACCACGTGACCTGCTGCCATCATGCAGAGCAGCCGCATCACGGAGAGTGACGTCACCACGCTGCGTGGTATGACACGTTGAAGGAGAGCTGTCAGCGTTTCCACTCTCTGCCGTGAGAGTCGTGCTCTCATGCGGGCTGAGTTCAATTCCACCCCCAGGTAAACAATACTCTGGGCTGGAACAGGACAGCTCTTTTTTCAGTTGATCATGAAACCCAGCTTTGACAGATGCGATATGAGTTGTACCGTCTGTAAAGCCGCTTCCTCCCTGGAGCGAGCCAGCAGCAGCAGGTCGTCCAGGTAAAATAGTACTCTCATTCCTCCTCTGTGTAGCGGCTGCAGCGCCGTCTCTACACACTTTGAAAAAGTACGAGGAGCCAGGGAATAGCCGAACGGCAGACGGTTGTACTGGTACGCTATTCCCTGGAATGAAAACCTCAGGAATTTCCTGTGTTTCGAAATGATGGGCACATGGAAGTAAGCATCCTTCAGGTCTATAGAAGTGAACCAATCTCCCTGGTGAACACACTCTAGCACCTTTTTGACCGTCAGCATGTGAAAAGGTCTTTTCATTATTGCCTCGTTGAAAACTGACAGGTCGAGGATGGGTCTCATTCCCCCTGTCTTTTTCGAGATAAGAAAATAGCGGGAGTAATACCCCTGATTTTATTCCTCCTGGGGAACCCTGGAAATAGCCTCTTTCAACAGGAGTTCCCGTAGCTCTGCTTGGAGCGCAAGACACTGTTCTCGGGATGTTAGGCATGTCACCTGTATCCCGTTGAACTGTGGGGGGGTGGAGGCGAACTGCAGGGTGTACCCTCTGCTGATCAGCCTGTGCATCCATCCATCAAACACAGGCGCTGCCATGCCGAGAAACACTCTGACAGCGGGCGTGCCTGTTCGAGATGTGTTGTGGTTGTCATGACGACGAGCCACTCCAAAGCCCTCGCCGCCGCTGCCCGTGAGGCAACCCAAGGTGGGCCTAGAGCGAAAGGGCTGTGCGGAGGCCTCCACACGCTGTGTATCACTCCGCCTCGCATCATGAGACGTGTACACGCTCAGAGGATGGGTGGAGGTGTGTGCAGTAATATCCACGAGGCGTTAACACTGCTCTCATGGGCTTATTATGACCGTGTATAGGTGGCGTATCTCGGACAGCAGAATGCCGCGAGGTCTGTGGTTTAATAACCGAAGAGTCATAACCATCAGAAATCTGTCGCGAACCATACTAATCATCAGATTGGAGGCAGTTGGTGTAATTATTGTGCTCCGCAGTTTATTAATCGATAGATTAAATAGCGCAGGCTTTTGTACCGAACCCGGCTGGCTATTAACCGACAGGTCATAGGCAGCTCCCAGGGTGGGGGATATGTGACACACATTTGTAACTGATGACTCAGAGTCAGACCACATGTTAGGAAATAAACAACTTTTATTTCGATCACACTCCCCCCCAAACCGTCAAGGTCGGCTTTGTTTTTTCGGCGGCTCTCGTGGAGTAGATGCCGAACGGGAGTACCTCACTCCCTTCTTACCCCCCCTCTCTGGTGGGGGCCCGTCGGTGCGGGACGGTGCCCTGGAGGTGCGGGTCGGTGCCCCAGCCGCCGCTGACGGGCGATTCTGACGCCTCGGCTGCTGTTGCTGCTGGTGTCTGTCCGTCTGCCGCTGTGGCCGGGTTGGCTGCTGCTGCTGCCGCTGGTGTCGCTGCTGCTTCACCGCTGACTGGAGCCAGCCGACGTGCTGGCGGATGTCCTCCGCCTGCTCCGAAGCCGCCTTCATGGAATCAACCATGGCCAGGAACTGGGGCCCGAACAGCCCGTCCGAGCTGATCGGAGCGTCCAGTAAGACCTTCTTGGCTGGCTCTGTGACCGCTGCCTGCTGTAACCAGAGGTGACGCTGGATCTGTGTCATCCATGCCGTAATCCTCGCCTGGGCAACACAGTCTCACTCCCTAAGCGTCCAATAGCGACGTTTGGTCAGTGTCCGTGGCGTCCAATTTTGACGCTCCTAGTCTCCTTCAGCGTCATAAAGGGACGCAAATAGCTTTCAACTGATTGCAATGTATTCCCATCTGCGTCGGGATTTGACACTCATGGAAGCACGGCATTCGTTTATGCCGGCTGCCCTTAAAGGCAATGTGAGCATCCATTCCCATTGGATAATGGAGAATTTTACACCCGGAAGTAAGTACTCCTCTTACTGTCGATTGATTTTACAGTGATATCTGCACTACTCATCGACTAAAAAACACCAGATTATCCTTGTTAATTACACAACATTGATTGGTTTAAATTGTGTGCAATGCTTTTGTATTTTTCCCCTTCGATTCGGAGAAACAAATATGTTTTCTGAGTAAAGGATGGCAGACCCAGAATCCCCAGCTATCGTTTGGCCTACACCATGTGCTCTGTTTGACAAACCCCGTTTTTTTCACCATTCATTCCGATGGCACGTGATCTTCACATTTCTCCCTGCAGAAAAAGAAAACATGGCCGAAATTCGTTTTATTGTCGGTAGAAAATGCCTATTTTAAAGTTAGTTTGGCCATCAAAATGCGTTTTGATGTCATTTGATGCGAGTAGGGTGACCAGATCCCAACAAACCAAATGTGGGACAAGGAGTATGGTTGTGTGGGACAATGTGGGACACCCTCTCAACAGCAACCCCCGGGAAAAAAAACGTAACAAATATATAACAGAACAGAAAGTGAAGTCAAAATGCAGTTTTTTAATAAAGAAAAGTAAACTAAGGCTAACCAAGGCAGCAAGCATTATTCACTTCAAGTGTTTAGAAATGCATCTTCTTAATTCAACTAGTGTATTACCTGTACAAGTAGGCACAACATAAATTAATAGATAAAATAAAACCAACACTGGCCAGGAGGGAACAGAAACATAATAATACATAAAATAAAATAGCTTTCAGTTTTGTCCATCACAGCAACAGAAGGTGGGCCTCCACACAGTGTGTGGGCTATTTTGTCACCTAGAACCACTGGTGTCTTTGACTCTGTCAAACAACTCTTCACAGAGGCAGGGGCAAGCACATCTGTTATTATGGACGCTGCTTTTGTACGACCAAATGACATTTTCTTTACTATTTCAGAGTCTGGAAAAATGGTCGGCGCTAGCTTGTTACCAGTCATTTGACCGGTATGAATGGGAGTGTTGCACTATATGGTAAACACTGGTTATTTCTGCTGCTGTTACCTTGTCTGAGTGGCCATCGTTTTTTGGTTTGAGTAGGAATGTCTCCATAGAGTGGGGTGTCTCTTTTTGAGCGACACGTTTCTTGTGAGAATTGCATTCTCTGTGTCTTTTGACGTCGTATTCACTGCCATGTGAAATTTAAAAATTACTCTTGCAAAGATTGCAAAAAACTCTCTGAGAGTCGCCCTGCACTGGCTGCACCCACGGGTAAGTGTCTTCCCAGTCTTTGTTGTATGTGCATCTTCTTTTCTTCTTAGCTGTAGTTTCAGTTTCCTCCATTTTCCATAACCTGCTGCGTCGCCTGCGTTCGTTGTTGTTGTTTGGCGGGGGTGTGTGAGTGAGTTACTCTCATTGGTTAACACTTGACCAGCACCCGCCGTGTGTTACAGTTTGATTGACAGCAAACACAGCCCCCTGATGATAGCCTTCCCTGCTTTCTCAACAGCCATTGGATGAATCTGATTTTAAAGAAAAGCGTTTTAGCCAATCAAAATGAAATATGCGGGACATCGTCTCAATTTGCGGGACGCCCCAAAAGTCGTGAAAATGCTGTGCAGTCCCGCGCAAAGCGGGACATCTGGTCACCCTAGATGCGAGAAATATGAGTTGTTATTTCAGATTATGTGTGCAGTGGATGTACATGATCTTTAGTTTGCTAGTTATTACGAAGATTACTTCAGGAAATCGCGCCGTTTTCATTGTTACCAAGGTTGTTGCTAGGGACGCTGCTATTGATATTATTTCTGTTATGTTGTGTAACTGTTTAATGGTGTTATCTTTATTGCTACCCCCTTCCCCGTCAATGTATAGTGTTGGTCCACAGCCTAAACATATTAGTTTAACAAAATCCGCATCTAAAGATAGCCTACGTTATTTCCCCCCTGTGCAATTCCAGTCTCACATCTCAGAGCACATCGTCATTAACAAATACCGGAAACAGACCAAAATAATAATAATACCTTATTCCGAGTGTGCTTGCTTTTCTCTTTGAAAGTCATCACATAACGGCATTGTAATATACGGTTCGGCTGCATTACATATTACATATCTGCCGTAGTTCTGTATTTATAGAGCCCTGATGAGAAGACAAACATGAGGAACTGAAAACGTGACGTGGATCATAAATATATCAGCCATTAAACAACATCTTACATTTCTTTTCACACAATACGTCTCCTTGCAGTATCAACACTAATTCGGCTCACTTTTATATTTGATCCAATTGGTAGATAGGCTGTATTTACACCATAAAGGTGCACAGCTGATATCAAGGGACACCTGGTGGTTAAAGCATGTTATTGAATTTCAATATTTTTATTATTAGATATTAATACGATCCCTATAAAGTATATTCATTACTCGTTATTCTCTACTAATTGTTAATTAAAGACTGTATGTAATGACTATTTTGCACATCCCGTTCAAGATTTCAAGATTTTCTAAGGTTTATTGACATATCATATAGGCCTAGACAACTTTGGTGTAGTTCTGCACTGAATGAAAAACTTGGGTCGCAGGTTCCTCAATAGTGCATTACAAGACAGCTATCAATATTTGTGCATACCTCCAGCAATGTTAACTATGTTGAAGCACTTATTTTAACTGATATTATACATAATGTATTACTCTTATAAGATGTATGTAGATATTTCATCTCCGGCCTTGTCAGGTATTGAACAATCAATAAATAAAGAACACAGAATTGTTGAATATAAAACACAGAATTTATGTGATTATACTAAATGATTTTCAAATAAACACAACTGCATATTTAACTGTTACACATGTTGATGTAACGCAAATGTTCCAACTTGGGATCAATAAAGTATATCTTATCTTAAGCTGATCGATGGCTACTGCCATATTTGCAAAATGTGCCTGTGAACCTTGACAAGTGCATGTTTCAGGCTTATCAATTAATGTAATGTAATGTTATCACAGGGGTCACACACATAAGACCAGCTGTTAAATAAAGCTCTTCTGACCTTAGCTGGCATGTGGGTATATTAATACTGCCCATATTGGGCACAAGCAATTTTCACCCATTTATTAATTATATGTTTTAAATGTGAGTGTTTCCTGTCCCCTAAACCTCCAGGGATGTACACAGTTTAATACTGGCAACTTCTTATTATGGGAAATACGAAAACGTCTTTTAAAACTACAACTCCCAGTAGAGACGTGCCATAGATAGAGAACATGTTGCGAAACAGAATAGCCAGCATGTGTAGTTCTGGGGAGGGGGAGACGCGGTGGACCCGTTCAAATCCAGTTTTGGACAGTCTGCCTGGTTCCATCCCATTTCAAGTGCTGTTCGAGAATCGGCTTAACCCTCGGAGCACACTCTCCAGCAGTGTTGGGACTAACGCGTTACAAGTAACGCGTTACTGTAACGCCGTTATTTTTGGCAGTAACTAGTACTCTAACGCATTACTTTTTAAATTCAGTAACTCAGTTACCGTTACTACATGGTGCGTACTCCGTTACTGCGTTAGTTTTTTTATATAGTCAACAGCCAGGCGAACAGAGATGAGAACTGTACTTAAGTACAGTACTTGAGTAAATGTACTTAAATACTTCCTGTGTCACATGCGGAGACGGGCTGTGGGCGTGTTTGTGTTGTTTACTAACAAGACTATCATGGTGGCGGCGGCGGAGCTCAAGTCTAGTTTCTCCACCTGGAGATATTCTCACTATTTCACTTTTGTCGAGCACAAAGAAAAGAACGTTTTAGTTAAATGTAAGTTGTGTCCCGGCGGGTCAAAGAGCCTATCTACTGCCCAAACCAGTCATTCAAATCTCTTAAAACATCTGCAGAAACAACATGCTGGGACGAAGCTAGTAGCTAAGACCACAGAGACTCAGCCGACGCCACTCCACCTGCACCTAAGCAACAGCGGCTGGATTTTAACCGAGGGACTGCTAGCCAGGGACAGGTCGATAAAGCCATTGCACGGTATGTTGTAGAACACATGCAGGCTATTGCTACAGTGGAGTCACCCGCTTTCAGGGAGCTAGTTAGCATGATAGCATGTCCGGGCGGCACACGGCATATGGGACGGAAAACTTTTTCCAACTACCTGGAGAAAGAATATACAAAAATGTAAAGCCAGCTAATATCGATGCTATCCAGATTGCATATAATGCATGTCAAGTTGATCAACAGATTGTATTATTCTCCAATGCAATAACAGTACTGAAATGAAGGCTATAAGGGCATTAATATAATGGGAGCCCTTTTTTTAAGTAACTAAAACGTTACTTTTCACAGTAACGCATTACTTTCTGGTGTAAGTAATCAGTAAAGTAACTGAGTTACTTTTGAAATGAAGTAACTAGTAATGGTAACTAGTTACTGGTTTTCAGTAACTAGCACAACACTGCTCTCCAGTCACAGAGCTTGAGGACTATCACGGGGTTTGTCAAGAGCACATGGTGTAGTCCAAACGATAGCTGGGGATTCTGGGTAGTGTAGTGTCTTCTGCCATCCTTTACTCCTGGGAATGGACGCTCACATTACCTTTAAGGGCAGCCGACATAAACGAATGCCGTGCTTCCATGAGCGTCAAATCCCGACGCAGATGGAATACATTGCAATCAGTTGAAAGCTATTTGCGTCCCTTTGTGACGCTGAAGGAGCCTAGGAGCGTCACAATTGGACGCCACGGACACTGACCAAACGTCGCTATTGGACGCTTAGGGAGTGAGAGTGTGTTGGCCTGGGACACCGCCACGGCTGCGCACAGCGTGAGCGCTGTGCTGAGCGCCGTGCTGGCCGCCTTAGCGATCTCCTCCGACTCTTCTGGAGCCACGGTGTTGGATCGCTCAACCAACGTCACCACCGAGTTGGTCAGCAAAGCGATGTTGTTTGCCGCTGCTGACGCCTGGAACGCACACGGGTGCGCCCGGTCAGCCTGGCGGGTGACATACTGGTCCTTGGGGTCGGCCAACATAGGGCGCCGTCCGGTGACCAAGTTGGCCTGTCTTACCCCGAAAAATACCGTTAAGCTCGGTTCCAGAGCGGGGGTGGTTGGGAAACCCTCATCTGTGAAACCCTCCACCTTGGTGAAGGGGACAAAGGAGGCCACCGGAGCCCTCAAGCTCCTCGGGTTCGCCGCTGCACCTTCCTGATACCGCCTAATGGCGGGGAAGCGCGGCCAGATCGGATCACTCCTGCCCGTCTGCACCCGGGAAAACACGCCCGCCATGTCGTCCAGAGCCACCCTCTCCTGTACTCGTGGAACGGGGAGACCTCTACATGCTGCTGCCTTGCCAATTATTTCCGGCAGCTCCAGCATGATGCCTCCCAATGCCGGTAGCGCCGTGGCCACGGAGAAGGGGACCACGTGCTCGACCGCCACCTCTGACTCTCGCTCCGACCCCGTCTCCCCCGTCCGGGGAAGAGGGGGAAGGGGAGAGCCGCATGGCGAGCCCTGGAGGGAGGCGGGGAAGGAGTCGTCCGACTCCTGCCCCCCACTCGCCTCCATAAACAGGCTGTCCTGGATGGGCTCCTGCCCACCCCAGACGTCTTCCTCACCCGCAGCAGCTAGAGCGTCCGCCCTTCGCTTCCTGTCAGATGAAGGAAGACGCACACAATGAGGACATGCGACCTGCTGGCTGAGAGCCGCGTCCGCGTGCTCTGGCCCCAGACAGGCTGCGCATATCGGATGCAAATCATAGCTCATAATGTAGCCTGTATTGCACGAAGGGCACATACGGACACACTCTTTATTGCTCATGCTGTTGCTTTCTCGTGCTTCAGTAAACTGCTGGTTGCTGAAGAAAAGAGGGAGCAGATCACCGGGCAACCTCCCTATTTATACCGGAAGGTGGCCCGAGGGAGGGGCCCACCTAGCAGGTGGGCGTGGACTACAAGTGTTTTCAGTACTGCGCGGGGGCGCAGAAGGGTAAACCCAATAGCGATATAGCCATATACGAAATCGAACTGTCAGTTGCAGCCCTAGCATTAGTATTGTTTATAGTAACAGCTACAACATTAAAATACTTCTAGGCAGATTGAGGAGGATAATGGGAGAATGAACAGAGAAACATCCATCTGAATAATAATAACTTTATTTGTATCGCACCTTTCATACAGGGGATTGCAGTTCAATGTGCTTTACATCAGTAAGAAATAAGATATAAAATCAGTGTAAAACAAGAGCAAAGCATAAAGTGGGATCAAATAATGCAGATATATTATATATATATATATATATATACACAGTTGCAAGAAAAAGTATGTGAACCCTTTGGAATTACCTGGATTTCTGCATAAGTTGGTCATAAAATGTGTTCTGATCTTTATCTAAGTCACAACAATAGACAAACACAGTCTGCTTCAACTAATACCACACAAACAATGATATGTTTTCATGTTTTTATTGAACACACCATGTAAACATTCACAGTGCAGGGTGGAAAAATGTGAACCCCAAGGCCAAAGACTTCTTCAAGAGCTAATTGGAGTCAGGAGTCAGCCAACCTGGAGTCCAATCAATGAGACGAGATTGGAGGTGTTGGTTAAAGCTGCCCTGCCCTATAAAAAATACACACCAGTTTTGAATTTGCTATTCTTAAGAAGCATTGCCAGATGTGAACCATGCCTCGCACAAAAGAGCTCTCAGAAGACCTAACATTAAGAATTGTTGACTTGCATAAAGCTGGAAAGGGTTACAAAAGTATCTCTGAAAGCCTTGATGTTCATCAGTCCACGGTAAGACAAATTGTCTATAAATGGAGAAAGTTCAGCACTGTTGCTACTCTCCCTAGGAGTGGCCGTCCTGTAAAGATGACTGCAAGAGCACAGCGCAGAATGCTCAATGAGGTGAAGAAGAATCCTAGAGTGTCAGCTAGAGACTTAGGCTGCGGCCCCACGAGGACGAAAACGGCTAAACGCATAGGATTAACGCAAACGCAATCGCAAACGGCTTCCGTCCACATGCAATAATTATCCGGATAGTGTCTGCCCACACGAGACCGCTCCGTTTAGCTCCAACCGCTGGAGAAGCTGCAGTACATATGCAGGAGCCTCTACGTGGCGCTGTAACTTCCTCCACAAAAGCAGCGAAGAAGCATGGTTGTCATGGTTGCCCTTCTGTTTATTCTCCGCGGTGGGGGCCGAGGGAACCGGGCAGAGTTTTTCACCAGTCAGCGTGTATTAAAGTTGAAATCTTCCGGACAAAATTATAAAAGTGCCGGTCAAAGGTCAAAGGTCTTCTAGTCTGTCAGATTAGACTTCACTCGCGAGAGAAAGATAACTAATCTGAATTCAGGGTGCAGTTTACTTTGACGTGGGGGTGAGCAGCAGAGGTGGGGAGAGGCGGGGCTATTGCCTCATCATTATTGCTGTAGATGTTGCACAAACAACTGTAGCATGGTCAATAGCGTCCGGAGCATGATAGCAACTCCGCCATTGTTGTTGTTGGTGGCGAAACACTTCAGCACTGGCGCGGGGTAAGCGGAGGTGAGCAGAAGAGGTGGGGAGAGGCGGGGCTATTGCGCAATCACTATCAGTGATCTGAAAATGTCCGTATAGGGCGCACACACGGAGCTGTTTGACCCCCCAGAGAGTGGAGTATGCATTTCTATCCACCTTGGGACCCGTTGTCGTTTCCTCAGTCGTTTAGTGCCATATTCGGTCGTCCTCGTGTGGCCGAACGGTCTATATGACACTAAACAGTAACGCAAACGACCGAATTCGTCCTCGTGGGGCCGCAGCCTTAGGGTGCGTTCACATCTGCCTTGTATAGTCCGGTTGAATCGAACCCGCTTGGTGCGGTTCATTTGGGTCGGTGTGAACGCAGTCCGAGACCTCTTAAGTGAACTAAACAACCGGACTCTGGTCCGCTAAAATAGGTGGTCTCGGAAAGCTTTCTTGCGAACTCTGGAGCGGTTCATTGCTGGTGTGAACGCAATCCGCACCAAAACATAGCGTAGTATTTGCGCGTCATTTCTTGTTGTGGAGGAGAGGATTGCAAATGGTGGAAAAATGAGCGGCAGGGGACACACGTGGAGCTATGAGGAACAGAGATGCCTTCTGGATATCTGGGCAGAGGAGAACATTTCTCAAATGTTGGAGAAGGTTCATAAAAACGCGGAGGTGTTCAAAATCTTTAGCGACAGACTGAAGCAACTCGGATTTAACCGGAGTGTTGAACAGTGTCGTATAAAGGTGAAGAAACTACGACAACAATACATAAAAGTGCGCGACGCGCTGCAGAAGAGCGGCAGCTCCCCAAGTATCAAAGAGACATTTATTTGGTATGAGGATCTCGACAGTATCTTGAACACAAGACCCATAGTGAGCCCCGTAGATGTGGTCGAGTCCTATGCGGAGGAAGAGGTGGATAAGTCGCCTGATGAGGGGAGACTGAGCTCCACTGCCGATGCCGGGGCTGCTAAGGCGGATACTAGCCACAGTTACTCCGCGGATGCCGAGGACTCTGATAACAATGGTACGTTCACTGTAAACTTATTTATGCTGCCGGTGTACATGCCTTGTTATCTGTCCTTTTGACTTGGGGGATGAGCTTTAACACCACTGCAACCACTATAAAAAAAACACATATTAATAAGCAAGCAACCTATAAAGCTGCTTATGAAATAATTACTAGAAAAGTGTGTGAAGTGTAATTATGAAATCCTATGAACATTACCTACATCAGCCATATGCCCAACTCCTCAACTAACAAATCCTCTGAACTAATGATCCTAATATCTCACTGTTAACAGTTGGAGCTGGAGACAACCCCAATGACAGTGGACAGCCCTCTGAGCAGAGCACAGACCAGGATCAGAGTCAGCAGCCAGGAAAAAGATGGGCTATTCCTGGTGCTAATTCCAGAAGAGAAAAAAAAGCAAAGACTGGACAGGACAGTACAGTTCTCAGTGTAATGGCTGAGCAAATGAGAGAGGTGAATGCACTGATGGAAGCTGAGCAGAGTCACCAGAGGCAGGAGTCAGCTAATTTTGAGACGTTTTTACGGGCACAACAGGAAGCTGAAGAACGGAGATTCAAGGCCATGCAGGAGCAAAGTCAGGAGAACAACAGAATGTTCATGCAGCTTATTGGCAATGTCATAAGTACCATGTCATGTCCAACATCACAACCAACCACATATGCCCAACTGGATGCAAGGTCACACATCATACTCCATGCCCCTGATGCCCACACAACATGCTATTCCCCCAAATGTGATGCCCCACAACTTATCCATGCTCATTCCTCCTTTCATACATAACCCACTCTTCAGGCCCTCTCCACCATCCATACCTGCTCCATCAGCAATGCCTACTGCCACTTCTACCCACTCATCTCCACCTGTCAACCAAGAGCCTGACTGCCAACACATCATACCTCTGACTATAACCGTTGTAGAAGGAAATGATGTTCCAAAAATGTCCTTTAACTGAGTAGAAAGAAACGCAACTCGTCCTAGTTTGCAACTATTGTTAGGTGGCTAAATGTTGTGCCAAGTTGAAAAGCTGCTGCTTAAAAAAAATGTGTTATTGAAATATTCTGCCTGTTTGAACTGTTACCTCTTAGCACTGAAACTGTGACTGCACCTTTTTACTTTGTTGAATTGAGAAGTATTTGTTATTGAATTATTATGCATTGTTCTACCTCAATATGTGGTGCCTTTTTTTTGTATAAATATATATTTGATATCTTGTGTCAAAGATTGGCTACATATCTTACTACCTGTTTGTAGTATTTTTTGCAGTATAGCAGTTGTTTTTATACTGTAGCAAAGTCTGACATTTTTGCACTTGGCCCCAAATATTTCTTGCATTTGGAGCAAAATGTTTGTGCACTTTCAAATAAAAATTGTATTTTATATACAGTACATTAATTTTGTGTGGAGTTTACAGTATGTTAAAAAAAAGTATGGTCAATAACTCAAAGTACTTTCTTTTATTGTAATGAAAGTGTCACATTAATGAACTCAATGGAGAATCATTACAGAACATGCAGTATCTTTCACATTGTATATTATGCTTAAACATCATTTAAAACAAGTAACAAACATAGAACAATAACAAAGTTATACTGTAAGTACAATCTTGAACACAATAAACCAAATCTCTTCACTCCTGCTTTCCTGACCTGTCCTCCTCTGACCTCCCCTCCTCACTTCCCTCCTCCTCCTTACTTTCTTTCTCATCTCGACACCTCTTTTTATCTAACCTCCTCTTGTTTCTAAATTCTGGCAAAATAGGCACACATAGCATTTCTAATGTCTCGGCCAGCATGGGCCTGATTCTGCTGTGCTGCTGCAGCATCCTCAGCTCCATCCTGACCAGCCTCCCCAACCCTTCCAAAAACGTCCTCTTGCTCATCAATGTATTCATTGTGTAGTTCACAAAAGTTGTGAAGTACACAACAGGCCATTATTGTTCTGCTGACAAAAGTGACGTGTGTGTCATTTCTTTTGAGCAGGCACCTCCACCTACCCTTGAGTTTCCCAAATGCTCTCTCAACTGTCATCCTCGCATGACTAAGCCGGTAGTTGAACTGGACTTGTTCAACAGTAACGCCTCTTCCCTCAGGATAGGGCTTCATGAGCCATGGGAGAAGAGGGTAAGCGGAATCCCCCAGGATAACAAGAGGCACATCCACCCCCTCGAATGTTTCAGTCCACTCAGGCAACAGGGTTCCAGCTTGAGCACGGCGGTAGAGTGAGGAGTTGGCAAATACTCTTGCGTCATGGACTTTACCCGAGAAACCTATGTTTATGTCCCAAAACATCATGCGATGATCCACCACACCTTGCAGAATCACAGAGTGAAAGCCTTTGCGGTTATAATAGTCGGCAGGGGTGTCACTCGGAGCCAGGATCCCAATATGAGTACCATCAATAGCTCCAACAACTTGTGGGAAGTGCCATTTGTCCCGGAAGGATTGCATGATGGCTCTCAGCTGTGCTGCAGTTGGAACTTTAATTAACATCTTACCCATGGTGTTATTAATGGCCGTTGATCTTCCTATCCCAAAAAGATTGGAGAGGGACCTGAACTCCAGGTTAGTGGCCAGCCTCCACAAACAAATGGCAACCCGCAGCTCCACAGGGATCGGTTGGCGGTAGCGGGTGTTTTTCCTTATTAGACTTGGCCGCAGGAGGTCACATAAGTGCAAGAAAGTGGCCCTTTTCATGCGGAAGTTCTTCTGCCATTGCCTGTCAGTCCAGGTCTCAATTGCATCAAGCTACCAGTGAGAGCTTCGGTACTGAACCCACAGGCACCTGTGGGAGGGGAGAAAGACACAACTTTTATTAATTATTTGTATAGCACCTTTCTTACAATAAAAGCAGAAAAAGGTTATAAAATGACATGCAATTATCACAGTTCAACTTTCAAGTGATTGTTCAATGAAGTGCTTTCAATATAAAATAATAAATATATACAGTTACATGTGTAAACATAACTATTCCATCTAGCTATTTTATTAGCATCTTTTATATGGTGTACATCTCTGTTGACGAATCTACGATACGTAAAACACTGAACAAGAATGGAGTTCATGGGAGGACACCACGGAGGAAGCCACTGCTGTCCAGAAAAAACATTGCTGCACGTTTGAAGTTTGCAAAAGAGCACCTGGATGTTCCACAGCACTACTGGCAAAATATTCTGTGGACAGATGAAACCAAAGTTGAGTTGTTTGGAAGGAACACACAACGCTATGTGTGGAGAATCCAAAGGGTTTTTCTTGCAACTGTATATATATATTAATCCCAACAGGCCACCTTGTTTATGGTTTGATTCAGTTTTAGTAGAATATAAAATACATGAATGAATGATGAAATGAGCACATAAAGTGCAGACATACTATAATTATATTGAGTTACTTGAGACTAATCCTACAACTGTATAGTTCTGTTCCACAACAGTTAGAGAATGAAGAAACCATCACGTATGAAAGGCTACATGTGAATAGAGGGGCAGAAAAACGGCTTGCACATTTACATTTCAGTCTTGAACAATGAACAGCGGTAAACAGTATCTCATTTAGTAGCATCATCCTGCGCTTCGCCGGAGGCCTTCGAGTGCTGAGTGTGCTTGGCCTCTCTCCGAGCGGTGCCGGTGTGGTGCAGATGGTGTATTCTGCCAGGGGAGTGCAGGGCTCAGCATCAAAGTGGAAGGACTCCACTTCACTGCTGGTGCCACCGGGGGTTGATTCTGCAGCCACCGGACGTTCCTTACATTTTTTTAAATAAATTCACAGTTAGTTGGATTTAATACCATGGCTTCTTACAACTGTTTACTAAGCATTCATAACAAAATAATACCCTGAAATGTGTGTGCCATTAGTTTGGGATGTGGTCAAGTGTGAGAGGTACATTGTAGACACATTGTGATGCTCTATTCAGATGCTAAAGACATACTTCTAGAAGATTCAGAACACTACAAAATATAAAGACATATTTTATCATGTATTATTATAGGTTAAGATAAAAGCGTTATTGAACCCATGGTGAATTTCATAAGCTACCCAGCAGTATATCATGTAATTTCAATTAGCTCCTCCTTTACCAGCTGCAACATTAAGGTGATGAGCACATCAATAATTATAACAGAATAATATATACATTATTCTGTTATTGTTATATTTAACACTGTAACCACCAAATGAATGAAAATAATGTTTTTGTAAATGAAAGAAGCAAGAAACACTTATTTGTACTCAACAAATAAACTAGTTACCGTGATGGTGAGGTTCGAAGTACTCTCCTTCCTTCTTGTGTAGGGCTCTAAAAACGGCAGCCTGGTTATGATCCACTGCTGTCTGCCAGTCCTTTGTGCTCCACAACTACCCGAAGGGGCAAGTCTCCTGTACCGGGTGTACTGGGTTCGCAGAGAATCCCAATTCTTCAGCTCTTTCTCTGAAGCACACAAATAAACGATGTAAGCATTGTGGCTAGTTAGCATGTCCAATTCATATCTATATGCAGTGCCAAACGGCACAGCTAGCAACAGCTAGCAACAAGATAACAACAAAACACAAGGTTGAAATAACAAATTACATTTCACGTTAACGTCACTGTACGCTGGCAAACAATAAAAAGCCAACAGTATCTGCTGAAGAGCTCAATTGATGAAAAATATCATCTTCCCCGAGAAACCAAGTTGCGTTTCAATCTCTCGCCAGAGTCTGGTTTTCACTACTCGGTTCGAGTACCTTTTCTCTGTGATGTCGTACAGAGCTGGCCCCTCCTGGATCAAGGTGATGAGCAGGTCTTCGTTTGCGTCATTCCAGATCGCCATGATGAGATGAAAATGAATAGCAGTCTGTGTGTGCCTTCTTAAATCGTTTGTTTACGTCCCTCACTTCCGTTTCGCTTCTCGTGCACTGATTCGCTAGCTGAACAGCCAATCAGAGTGATTGTTTGGTCCGACTGCCTGACCCGACGCATGGCCGATTCAACATGTTGAATTGGCCATGCATCGGGTAAGGCAGTCCAAATAAGGCGTGTCACGGTCGACGGTGCGGGACACACCAAATTGAGTTTGGGCGACAGGACACGCTTCGTCTTCCGACTTACGAAAACAGCCGAAATCCATTCAATACCATTCATTCAAGTATGTGATGCCTTTTATCTGCTAATGTACAGGAGGAAGAGTGATAAACTGTTGGCTAGTTGGCTTACATAACAGTTAAAATGTACAGCCTAAAAAACGGAGCATTGTTTCCCCTTTTATTCATTTTTATGTCAATTTGCACATTTCATGGTGATGCTCAGCCTCTCCCCTTAACTCCTAACAGTCATCATCATATCAACCACAACACAGATAAATACTGATAGAAATGTGTGTGTGCTTGTTGATACATTGCTGACAGAGGGAACTGCCTATCATAACTATCTAATTAACTAGTTCTATCATCTCACAATGTCCTTGGGGCCCCAAGTTGGCCAGGGGCGGCCCTGCCTCCACCCCTCGAAAGTTATCGCTGACTCAGCCATGTTTATGCAGCACTGCACGTGGAGATGTGGACGCGCGCGCAGATTACGTACATATAAACCTGCGGCGGAAACCCCTCTTGTCTGTCAGTGTGATGATTATGACTGATTTTAGTAAGTAACGAAGTAACGCGTGTCGGGCAATGTTAGTAACTGTAGTGTGATTACTGAATTATAAAAGTAGCGCGTTACACTACTCCGTTACCGACAAAAGTAATATTATTACAGTAACGCGTTACACCCAACTCTGCTCAGAACCCTTAAAACCTCTTAAGGCCCACGGACCCGAGCTCGGGTCCGAAAATGCTATATATGTAGCAACATTGCTATATCTGAAGTGTCATTCATGAAACTATTAATATTCCATACCCATCTGACCGGAGGAAACTTGGCTAACTGACGATACGGAAACAAATTTTTTTAGAAAAATAAGTCTCACAAGAAGCCTCTAAATGGGCCCATGGCAAAAACGGGAAATTGCTATTTCTGCTTATAACTCACAAAAACGATCATACATTCATACTTTCTGCACAAACAACACATTTTCTGAAAGCTGAGATTCCACAGATTCCATGGGTATACACCCCATCACTATAGGCACAACATTAACCGAGCTAGCAGCCAGAACATAGCAAGTAAACAATATCAGTTTTCAAATCCATGACAATAATTAGGTCTTACCTTGGCTGTTTTGTGATCAAAAGTTGTGTTCAAAGGAATAAAAATGCTGCTCAAGGTTAATCCAATGTCTCTTGTCACTTTAAAATGATTACTGATAATCAATCCTTTCATTCACGGCAGAAGAGTAGGTCCAACCAGCGCCATATAGATAGAACGCTGGGTCCAACGATTAACAGTCCGTGGCTTCAGCTGTGGAAGATGCAGTTTACGCATAGCGTAACGTATTTACGTATTTTGTAAGGTGTCAATCACCCAAATCGACCAATGGGTTCCAGAGATAGGATCTTGCTTAAGTATAAATAAAGGCAGTATAGCTGGTTTACGCACACGCCCACTCTTTTTTACGCAGCATAGCATAGCATAGCATGTCCCGTCCCTCGGCGACAGGAGAGCAGAGAACGGTAGATCGATCAGCGAAACAGCAGGATTTGTTTTCTTTGTCTTCATTGTAACAATGGCAGCCAGAAAGAAGACTTTGTTGTCCGTCGAGGAGGCATTGGACATCGTATTTCAGGACTCTCCGTCAAAAGATAGTGATCTCGTCAAGCATAAAGGGGACAGTAATGACTCTGATTATGAACCTCCGTCACCGGAAAGGTATGTAATCTCTCTGTTTGTATCTATTACTTATTTATTTGGTGTAAGAGTGTTCATCTGTTTTTATCTTTTTGGTGTAAGAATACATACACATTGTTCTGTGTGTCAAAATGAAAGACAGCCCACTATCAATCATCAAACCGTGGGGTCTTATTTCATTACGTGTTGATTTCTATCAACGGGGGAGTACTTCAGGAAAGTTAACGGGGGGGGGGCTAGTGGAGTACTTCGTGACCACAGAGTGTGAACGTTGTGATCAGATGTTTTAGCGCAGTTCTCCAGTGAAGGGGGGGAGTCTCCCTCCGCAGCCGGTTGGCGTAGTTTTGGCACAATTCCGTTGTACAGACCGACGTTAACAGCAGCCATGTCTGTGAACACGGAGACCGACTCTGTCGTCCGGTGATCTAACCGCCTTCTGGAAAAGCTTCACAAGTACGTCGGTACGCAAATGCGCTTTGTGACACAAGTGACGGTATGCATTTCAGATTACGCACATAACCTGCGTACCAGTTATGTGCACCCCTCTACTACAGCAAAAGTATTCTCTGTCAGGACTTCCTGCAACAACACCACGCCGTTATCTTGATTCTGATTGGCCAGAAGACATTATCAAAGATGTTCTATTGAGAAGACGATCACTACTTGACAAAAGTTTTCAAAACCGTTTCTGGTCTTCGGTATTTCCAGACAAGTGGCTACTGAAATCAATCTTACTAACTGTTGTCTGTGCAATTCTCGGCGCGAGTTGGCGGACTTTATTTAGCTTACTTTAACATCATTTTTCATGGTGGGGCTAAGCCATTTCTTGGTATGGGGGTGGCCTACCCCAGCCATACCCTGGCGCTGCCACTGGTGGGATGTATGGGGCGTGCCATTCTGCACATGTGTTAAATGCGTTAAATATTTTAACGCAATTAATTAAAAAAATTAATTACCGCCGTTAACGCGATAATTTTGACAGCATTAAATGTTATACAATGATGACTGGTACCTGAAAAAGGTTAAATGGCACTGATGGAACCAAATGTGCCCAAAGCTTTGCTAAATCTCTCTTAAAAAAGGTAAATTCTCCCTTGTTTTGCCTCAATCTTGATACAGAGTACTTATGTTATACTTTGGATTCCTAAAGCTTTTAGGCTACTAATCCATCATTCAAGGGTGGTTTTCACTATAAGTAATGGGTTTTATTTGGGCGGAGACAAGAATTTACACTTTTTGACTATGTTCCATCTGGATTTACTCTGACACTGAAACATCTTTATTGATTCTGACACTTCTACATCCAACTCACAGATGTGACCTTGCTTTGATAAAAGAAATTATTCATATAACCCTTTTAGAAGTTAAGTTGTAGTCCTTTGTTTTGGGCATGTCATTTTCGAGCCTGAAAGCATAAAGTAAGAACATATGTGCAGCCATGTGCTGCTGAAAAACAACACCCAACAAACTATCACTAAGGTTTATTTAATGCTTACACATGTTTGAATCATGACACTGGTCAAACACAGCCCAATGGTTTAGAAAATGGTGAGTAACACATGCGGTTGGCTTTCAGTGTGCAGTTTGAGTTCCAGCCGTAAATGATGAGCATGAGAAGTCATTCTGTTGAAGGCGTGAAGGTGAGAGGATGGTGTGAGGAATATAGGGTGTGCCAGGTAAAATAAATAGATATCCGGAGGGTAGAACAGCAGGAGGAGAAGAGAAGTATTGAGGAATACTGGCTCGGAGAGAACCCCTGCTGAGTATCATGATAAAGTGAGGTTGCAAAGACACAGGCTAAAAATAGGGATCCTCTGATGGAGGGAAGAAACCACAATGAGAGCAATACCTGCCTTCCAGGACCTTTAAAGTGCAACAAATACAAGTTATAACTGATCTGTTAAATGTTTAAAACAAATCTAAATGTGTAATTGTAACACTGCCCACATTGTTATGTATTAAGAGTAAATCCTCTCCATTAAGCTTGCTTTGGCCCATCATCCAGTATCTGTTGAAGTCTGACCCACTTACTTGTTCAAGAACGCAATATTAAATGTTTGATGATCACCCTAAATAAAATCAAAAAGGTGATACCTTTCCCTTACAGCTAATGGTCCTAACCGTTTCATAGTAATTAATAAAGCTTTTAATTATTCAGTGAAGCACAGCAGGTGACTTACAGCAAATAGTGAAAAGCAGCAGTGGCTATCATCTTTCACCCAGATAGTTTAATTATTGGCACTGCTTAAGTCTGATTAAAGCTCATTGCTATGCTTTTGCAATACAATGACTGGAGGCTATGATAAACAACTTTTTAATTGCAAATGCCTGAAGTGTGACCGGTGTCAGAAGTTTGCATTTTTACACCAGGGTGCTGCTTCCTTTGCAGCATGGCTCACCTCACCTAACAGATGGTGAAATGCATACCCAGGCTATTCATACAGTAAATGCTGCTTTATTAATTGAAAAGGAAGGTTCAGTTTAATTGTATTTTTGACTTTTTTGACCTTTCTGCTTTACATTTCCTTAGATTAAACAAATGACTACAAAAAAAAGAACATGGTTAAAAAATGTCCCTGTTTGACTAGAAATTATGTAGCACTAAATGTTCATTATAAAATCCTTATTACCATCCTCAACATGTACTAAATCACAAAGCATCCTTCACCCGATAAGGACATCATTTTCTTTCAGGGTCTGCGGACACTAGTGGGCTTCAATAGATTCTCCTTGTTCCTCACAAAGTAACGATTGGTCCTTGGTGGTGGACATGGGTAATCAATGTGTAATTATTCTTTCAACGTGCAACAACATGAATATGCAAAGACAAGGACACACAGGGCCTCAATCTTTCTCTTGAGTTCTAATCATTCTGATGAAATACTGTTTTGTCCCACATTCCCATATGTGAATAAATCAATGACATAAAAAGAGATAAGAGAACCTCTGCCTCTCGTTTCAGTCTCTTATAAATCTACCGGACCATGACTCCCGCCATCACTGGTTTCACAGTAGACTTTTACAAGCAGATATCTTGGCTTGTAATGAGAGAAATATAGATTGTACATGTTAACAGTACCTGGCAGGGCTTCTGTCGCCCGCTGTGATAAACATTTTGTATTATGCATTTCACCTTGAAAAACATTTTTTGCTGCATCATTGTTGCATCATAAACAACAATTGCCAGTGTGAAGCAGTCTTATCTTTCCACTTCCTACTAAATCCAAAAGAGTGAAAATGAAAAATTGGAGAAAGCAGCACCTCGCTTTCAGATTTCATCAATATTTATTCTAACAAAAGACCATATCACCATTTTGTACAACAGCCACATTGTGAAATTACCTTCCCAGCAAACAGCAGCAATACTTTCGTGCCCTTGATGCTCGATGGTACGTTATGCGACATTTGTCTTGCATACATGCATATATCTTAAAGCAAGCACGCGCCAATATCACAGCAGCACTCATGCATAGCCTCTACCTCGGTGTCTCGCTCTCAAATCACAGGGAGTAACACAAAGAGAAAGTGTCATAACCTCTGCTGTGGCTACTCTTTGTAAATTGTTCCCTTTCAATTATTCATCACTTACATATTTGTCAGCCAAATCCTGGTGTGCTATGGAAGGTTTTTAAATATTGAATGGATTTCACTTCTTGTAAGCTCTGAGTAAGCGCTAAACTCCATAAAGTAACTATCAGGCAACACATGACTCATACACAGGATGTGTCAGCGAGGCGCTAACAGCAGAAGAGAATCCCGCTGCATATGTCAACACCACTCCCAGTCTGGCACTGCGCTGTTTGAAAGATGGTAAACAGTGTGAGAGCATCCCATTGAATGTGCCTCCCACTCAGATTCTCTCTGCTTGGGTTTTCCGACACTCTGCTGGTGGGAAACAGGGGGGCGAGGGTCAGGGGCACACTGCCCTGCTACTCTAGAGACCCCATAGTTCACGATGGGCTCTAATTGTGCTTCTGGAGTGGATGAGTTTCTGACCTTTACTGATTTATTTACACACTCATGTCAATCATTATAGACGCTGCTAGCCATCTAAACTGAGAGAGATCCAGTTTCAAAATACCTCTTATAAATAAAGGCCCCTTTTGTAAGACAGCACATGTATAAGCAGTGAGACATGCAGAATTACATTTGCATACCCTGGCATACACACGCACACAAACTGAAGCTCAAACACACACCCTCACTGGAGCAGAAACTGAGCAGAGTCATATTATATTCGTACAGATTTAATTAAACTAGCCAGTTTTGGGTTGCATTTAAAATCTCCCTTGAAGGGACGTCTTCCTCAGTAATGTTTGCATTCATATTCAGGGCTAAAGATAACATTGTTCCACATGTAAGCCCCAGTGAATATGTTCAAGTTTGTAGAAAGGTCGTTAAGGAACATTCAGTCTCTCTTGGCCTGATTTGATCCCCAAAGGAAAACTACAGCTATTTTATTTGGAGTCTTTTTGTTTGTTTAGGTTCAATTTGACTTATGCATGATTGATTTTCAGCCAACTTAAATGATTGATTAGTGGAAATCATTATTTTACCTCATATCAACAGCTAATAAATAATTTACATTATTTATTTTGCCAGCAGCATTGATAACATTACAGAAGCACACTGTTTATTTACTATAATGCCATTAAAAGTAAAGCCATTTTTGGTAACCCATTTCATGTTACAGCGTAATTACTATATGGTGTTTGTTGAAGTCATTGTTTGTTGATGTCAACATTTTCAACCTGAAACACATGGCTTGGTGATGGCCATTGACTGGAAGGTGACTTTAATCAATAACCACTAAACAGCTCAATACCGCAACTTGTTAAGCTCTGTCACAGAACTGATTAAAAACATGCAATATGCATAGGCTGCATACCGGGAACTTGGACCATTCTAGACGGAACAAATAAATCACTGAAATATCTTCTGTGTGTAAACTATATGTTATTTTTTTCTTTAAAGCAAGGCAAGTTTATTTATATATATTAAAAAAATCCTGTGTCTGTAGGTAAAACATTAAACTGCATCTTCTGTATTTCTTCATTTTAAAAAAATGCAGTGTTTACATGAATGGCAGATTACTATTATGAAGTATTGTAATTGTCCTTTATTATAGTTGCTGATTGGAATTAAAAGTCATGTTGCTAATTTAAAAGTTGAGTAAGAGATATGCCACAATGACAAATTGAACACTAGTCGTGCAAAGAAGAATGTAATTGGATGAGGCAGATATGTTGCAAAAGGATTAATTTATTAAATGAAAGCATATAATGAGAAATAAAGAAAAATCATCTCACGCCGACAAATCCCTCAAAAAGTGTAATTATATAAACATAACAATAAGGCTCAGAACATTAACTGTCATCTCAAACTATTTGCCATCAGCTAAATGGATATTTAATCTTTGGAGATCTGAAAAAGAAAAAGGATGTGAATAAAAGGTCTCCAGCCAGAAATAAAACAGGTCCATTGTAATCCCCCTTGTGGACTGGTTTGTGCCTTATACTTAAAATTATCATTTTGTGCTGTATAAGCATGAAGCAAATAGGGAGTAACTAAGTGTTGCTTATTGAGAAGTATCAACGTTGTGCTACTCGCCAGTAATATTGTAGTTTCTTGGTATACAGTATATTTTAAAACAATACAACATTATAGGTCCGTCGAAACATATTTGCTCGTGCAAATGAATAGTTCTGTATGCAAACTACATTTCCCGTCTTATCCATCTAGGTTCTTGTGGTTACATCAGTTTAACCATTAGCTAATCATTTGCCTTCAATGACTATAAAATAAAAAAAACTATTAAGAGACTTGTTAAGTGAACGGACTTTCTTTTAGTCTCTTTGTGCTAGCGGTCTGCAGTCTCTCTCTCCCGGTGTTTGAGATCTGAACTAGAGCTGTGTATCGAGAGAAAGTGGCAGCTTGCCCACTGAGCTGTCTGTTGTTGCTGCTGATGTTTGTCAGCTGGTAACTGGTGAAACAGTTTCCAATAAGTACCTTCATATAGCTATAAACGCACAATTGTGTTAGTCTTGGTATCTTTTGGGAAGCCTTGTTGTATCTCCTTTCTCCCCTTTTCTGTGGTTAGTTAGGAAGCTTATTACTGTATTTTTGTTTGGTCATTAAGACAAATGACTAGGTTGTTTTTTGGTGTGGGAGTGTTTTGTTTATTGTTTTTGCATGTAGGAGACCCTGTAGCTTTTTTGCTGTCCCATTATCTTTTTGTAAACTATTAAAATATAAATGAATAAAATTCAATGTTGAAATGAAAGTGCTTCAGCAGCCTCTTTTGTTATTTTGGTCCCATATTTTCCTCAGAGGTTGGTAACAATTGTTATGCTTTGTCCTATGTTTCCCTTGACATTAAGTTAAGCTCAACAATATTTCTTGATGCGTCAAGTTATTGGTGATTATTACACTTGAAGTCTGCACTCACAAAATGTGTTCCTGATATGGCTGTCTATATACCCGTGAGACATAACCTGAGCAAATCAAATTAACAGGCAGTACACTCAGGATTTCTCCGCTGTTGCTCACCCACCATGTGTGGGGCGGTCACAGGGGACAAAGTGAACAGCAATAAAAGAAGATGAGTGAGGGATTTGGATAAGTCACCCAGGATCACCCCATTATATGAGCTATTCCTTTTTTAAACCCTCATCAGCATATCAGGGATTTCCAGTGCGGCTTTACCACAGCTCAGGTAAGACTACAGTCTCCCAAGAGAACAAAACATATATGTATGATGCAGCTGTTATCAGCTCATGAAAAATAAAAGGCCTCTTTCTTTTAATAGACTTGACAAATTTCTGATGCAACAACGAACATTAAGGTGATATCTACAAAAACATCCTATGGGAGAGAGAATACTCTTTCTATGTGCCATCTATGCACTGACAGTTTGTAAATTAATTTAGAGACAACTGAGTATCTGCAAAATGCAAATCATAAATTGTCCCGAAACATTGTCGAATGCTTTCTGTAATGTAATAAGGAAACAAAGGGTAAAGTGAACATGCTTTGAGGTCAGAACATGACAAAGTTACTGGGAGAACACCAGACTGGAAAAACCCAGATAATAACATAATGCTGTAATGAGGGAGTCAAAGATTCCGTTTCAGATTCACATTGCGTTTAAAGTTGACTGTGTAAGCCAACATGTTTTTCACAATGTGACCATTAAAGTGATAGTGGTACCGCCCACGCCCCCGCACGCTCCTCACCCCTTTCCCCCTCCAGCTACAATATGTGCTTTATTGATCGCAAGGCTGTTACTCGGATTGCTGTTGTTGTTAGATGTCATTGCTTTGGTCAACCAGAGCAGGCTCACAAAAACAAGACGGGAGACATCTGGAAGCAGCCTGGAGAAAAAAGCACATTCGCCTATTAGCTGTGCGTAGACTTTCATTTCGCTGGTAGCAACAGTCAGGTATAGGTTTGTGAGCTATAAGCTGCAAATACCCTAATTAACCTAGTTGTTTTTAATTTCACTTTAGCTGACAGTTGTTCTGTGTCCACTTAAAAAAGGATGAAGAGGGCAGGGTTTCCGTTAGCCGGTAATTACCGGTTTTTAGCTGGTAAAATTTATAAAAAACCGGTAAATTCAAAACCTGACGGTCAAAATGTCTGGTAATAATTAGGGAGGCTCCGATCGATCGGCCGCCGGTCATTATCGGCCGATATTCACTCTTAATAGTTTGATCGGTGCTCTCTATAAAGGCCGATCAGGAGAGCTGGATCTGATCGATATGGACATAAACGCGAGTGAAGTGTAACCGGACGCGAGAGAGAGATCAGATCAGCTGCTGAGTCTGACCGAGACACGCAGCTCTGCATAATCACCTGAAGCCCCGCCCTCTGTTTAGCGAGCTGCAGGAGCTGCATGAGAAACTGACGGGCTGTCAGGAGAGAGAGGGGGAGAGAGAGAGAGAGAGAGAGAGAGAGAGAGAGAGAGAGAGAGAGAGGGAGAGGGGAAAAGAGAGGATCCGTTTCTCCCGTGTTATTATTCAAAGTTGATGTAAACTTCTGAATAATGTACGTTATCTACTACAAGTAGTTTGTTTGAATGTAATAATTATGTTGTTTGTGGAATCATTTATTGAAAAATGAATCTGAATTTTTCGATCTGTTACGATTATAAACTGAAGCAATATAAAAATGAGCCCCGTGAACTGAGTTTTAAACTGAAGCATATCTGCTCATAGTCCGGTAATTACCTGCTAACGGAAACTCTGCTACACAACTATTATTATTATTATTGAAATATGACCGGTAAGTTTCAAATTAGTCCGGTAAAATAAATTCTGCCCGGACATTTGACCGGCGAGAAAAAATCCTAGCGGAAACCCTGGAAGAGGGTAAGCATTATAATAAGTGACTGCTCCAGTTTGATATTTTAGGTGCTCACTTCAGAGAGGAAGGCTTATGTCCAGGCTAAAGTCCTTGCCATGTACTTGAGGTGAACTTAAGACAACTATGACAAAAGAGAAAAGCAAAGCAATATTTATTTGGACTTCAAGGGCAAATGGATGTGGTTGGCCGCAGTCAGCAGGACAAAACCCCCTTATAAATGTTGCATTTTTCCTTTATACAAGTAGAAAATATATAAATAAAGCTGACAATCACGGGAGGGATGTCTTTAGATTTAATTTCTATTAAATAACCTTTGCCAAGTCTGTACGTTACAATGGGCTCTCTGCTGTCTCGAATTACACTTAAGGTCCATGATATAGCCTACTAATATTGGCCAATGCATGTTTGGGCAAACGGCCAATGACACATCCAAGCAAACTCTATTTGAAATGTTATGTTTCCTCCTATGCCCTCTTCAATGGCTACTGTCAGTTTGCATAATGTTTTAATATAACAGGGGTCCCTCAGGGCTCTGTTCTTGGTCCTCTCCTCTTCTCCCTGTACACAAACTCGCTCGGATCTGTCATTAGCCCGCATGGTTTTTCATACCACTGCTACGCTGACGACACCCAATTAATTCTGTCCTTTCCCCGCTCAGAGACCCAGGTCGTCGCACGCATCTCTGCTTGTCTAGCTGACATCTCTCAGTGGATGTCCGCTCATCATCTCAAGCTCAACCTTGACAAAACTGAAGTGCTTTTCCTTCCGGGAAAAGATTGTCCCTCTCTTGACCTAACTATCAACATCGGCCCCTCTGTTGTTTCCCCGACCCAGACTGCAAGGAATCTGGGTGTGATCCTAGATAACAACCTGTCCTTCACTGCAAACATCGCTGCTACAACCCGCTGCTGCAGATACACGCTTTTCAACATCAGGAAGATACGCCCCCAGCTGACCCAGAAATCGACGCAGGTTCTGGTCCAGGCTCTCGTCACCTCACGCCTAGACTACTGCAACTCCCTCCTGGCTGGTCTACCTGCATGTGCCATCCGACCTCTGCAGCTCATTCAGAATGCAGCGGCTCGTCTGGTCTTCAACCTTCCAAAATTTTCCCACACCACGCCGCTCCCTCCACTGGCTTCCGGTAACTGCTAGAATCCACTTCAAGACACTGGTACTTGCGTACCATGCTGCGAATGGGTCTGGCCCCTCCTACATCCAGGACATGGTTAAACCGTACACCCCAGCACGTGCTCTACGCTCTGCATCAGCCAAACGGCTCGCTGCACCCTCGCTGCGAGGGGGATCCAAGTTCCCATCAGCAAAAACACGTGGGTTTGCTATCCTGGCTCCAAAATGGTGGAATGAGCTCCCCATTGAAATCAGGACCGCAGAAAGCTTACACACCTTCCGGCGCAGACTGAAAACTCATCTCTTTCGACTCCACCTCGAGCGATAGAACTATTAACAAAGCACTTATATACTAATAAAGGACTGGCTTATCTAAAGCCAGTTGAGTAGCACTTGAAACGATTGGCTCTTTGAAACCTGATGTTCTTATATGATTCTGTTTTCTTCAAGGTTGTGTCTTCCTGGTCGAATGTACTTATTGTAAATCGCTTTGGATAAAAGCGTCAGCTAAATGCAATGTAATGTAATATTTGACAGTCATGCCTAAACAGTTTCCTCTTAACTCTTAGTTCCTGTTGCTTTCAACCAACATTAATAATAACAACAGGTGGCAGATGTTTCACTCTTTAAGTTTAAACAAACCGCATTTGGCCCCCGGACCGTAGTATGGACACCCCTGCTCTAGACCATCGATTTTGCTGGCAGAATTGAGCATTGGCTAGTTTATCAAGCTAGTCTTAGCTCCATGAGTTTAAAGCTCCATCTGCCGTTATTTTAATTATATAACTTAATCCGGTTGTTTTCCTGTGTAATTAAAAGAGTTAAGATTTAAAACCATATGATTTCACTTTGGATACTAAAAGAGAACGTTGGTGGAATAAATGGTGTGGTTGGCAAACACAATGCTTTTCCTTACACTTAATCCATCCATCCATCCATCTTCTCCCGCTTATCCGTGGTCGGGTCGCGGGGGTAGCAGTTCCAGCAGAGAGCCCCAAACTTTCTTTTCCCTGGCGACATCAACCAGCTCTGACTGGGGGATCCCAAGGCGCTCCCAGGCCAGCGAAGAGATATAATCCCTCCACCTGGTCCTAGGTCTACCCCTTGGTCTCTTCCCAGCTGGACGTGCCTGGAACATCTCCCTAGGGAGGCGCCCAGGTGGCATCCTAACTAGGTGCCCGAACCACCTCAACTGGCTTCTTTCGACGCGAAGGAGGAGCGGCTCAACTCTGAGTCCCTCCCTGATGACCGAACTTCTCACCTTATCCCTAAGGGAGACACCAGCCACCCTGCGGAGAAAACCCATCTCGGCCGCTTGTATCCGCGATCTCGTTCTTTCGGTCATGACCCATCCTTCATGACCATAGGTGAGGGTAGGAACGAAAATGGCCAGGTAGACAGAGAGCTTTGCCTTCTGGCTCAGCTCCCTTTTCGTCACAACGGTGCGGTAAAGCGACTGCAGTACCGCTCCCGCTGCTCCGATTCTCCGGCCCATCTCACACTCCATTGTTCCCTCAGTCGAGAACAAGACCCCGAGATACTTGAACTCCTTCACTTGGGGTAAGGACTCATTCCCTACTTGGAGTGGACAGTCCATCGGTTATCTGCTGAGAACCATGGCCTCAGATTTGGAGGTGCTGATCCTCATCCCAGCCGCTTCACACTCGGTTGCGAACCGATCCAGTGAGTGCTGAAGGTCGCAGACCGATGAAGCCATTAGAACCACATCATCTGCAAAAAGCAGTGGTGCAATCCTTAGTCCACCGAACTGCAGACCCCCTCCCCCACGACTACGCCTCGAAATCCGATCCATGTATATTACAAACAGGATTGGTGACAAAGCGCAGCCCTGGCGGAGGCCAACCCTCACCGGAAATGGGTCCGACTTACTGCTGAGGACCCGGACACAGCTCTCGCTTTGGGAGTACAGAGATTGGATGGCCCTGAGTAGAGACCCTCTCACCCCATACTCCCGCAGCACCTCCCACAGTAACTCCCTGGGAACTCGGTCATACGCCTTCTCCAAGTCTACAAAACACATGTAGACCGGATAAGCGTACTCCCAGGCCCCCTCCAGGATCCTTGCGAGAGTAAAAAGCTGATCCGTCGTTCCACGACCAGGACGGAATCCGCATTGTTCTTCCTCAATCTGAGGTTCGACAATCGGCCTGACCCTCCTTTCGAGTACCTTGGAGTAAACTTTCCCGGGGAGGCTGAGTAGTGTGATGCCTCTGTAATTGGCACACACCCTCTGATCCCCCTTTTTAAAAAGGGGAACCACCACCCCGGTCTGCCACTCCTTCGGTACTGTTTCCGACTTCCACGCAACGTTGATGAGACGTGTCAACCATGATAGTCCCTCAACACCCAGAGCCTTCAGCATTTCCGGGCGGATCTCATCCACCCCCGGGGCTTTGCCACTGTGGAGTTGTTTGACGACCTCAGTGACCTCCCCCCGGGAGATTGGTGTTGATCCCCCGTCATACTCCAGCTCTGCCTCTAACATAGAGGGCGGAGTTGTCGGGTTCAGGAGTTCCTCAAAGTGTTCCTTCCAATGCCCTAACACTCCATCAGTTGAGGTCAACAACGTCCCATCCTTACTGTACACAGCTTAGATGGTTCCCTGTTTCCCCCTCCTGAGGTGTCGGACAGTTTTCCAGAACAACTTTGGTGCCGCCCGAAAGTCCTTCTCCATGTCTTCTCCGAACTTCTCCCACACCCGCTGCTTTGCCTCGGCCACGGATGAGGCTGCTGCCCTTCGGGCCTGTCGGTACCTTGCAACTGCCTCGGGAGTCCCCCGGGATAACAAATCCCTGAAGGCCTCCTTCTTCAGTCAGACGGCTTCCCTGACCAACGGTGTCCACCAGGAGGTTCGAGGGTTACCGCCCCTTGAGGCACCTAGGACCTTGAGACCACAGCTCCCCGCCGCGGCTTCGGCAATAGAGGCTTTGAACACCGACCACTCTGGTTCAATGTCCCAAACCTCCACAGGAATGCCCGAAAAGCTCCGCCGGAGGTGCGAATTGAAGGCCTCCTGAACTTGGGCCTCCTCCAGACGTTCCCAGTTCACCCGAACTACACGTTTGGGCTTACCAGGTCTATCCAGAGGCTTCCCCCGCCACTCGACCCAACTCACCACCAGATGGTGATCAGTTGACAACTCCGCCCCTCTCTTTACCCGAGTGTCCAAAACATACGGCCTCAGGTCCGATGATACGATAACGAAATCGATCATGGACCTTCTGCCTAGGGTGCTCTGGTACCACGTACACTTATGAGTAGGGCTGTGGCGATACACTAATCTCACGATACGATACGATACACGATATTCAGCCAACGATACGATATATATCACGATATTCAGCCAACGATACGATTCGATACGATATAATTCGATACACTTATATCATTTTCTGAAAGATTTTAAAGGGACAGTGGGATTTTGGTGACATCTTGTGAGTGTTCCATTGACTTGGATTGAATTAATTCAACTGAAAACTGAAAGCATCCATTATACAATATATGGCTCTGACAGAGAGTCTCCAGCTTGCAAATGCTGGACAAAATGAATCAAAAGATGTGGTGAGAAAAAATTTTCATTTATTGAAACAGTGCAAACTCTAGCTGTAAAGTGCAGTATCACAATGGACAATGGAGAATGGTGCAGCAGGTGGCGGAACACGGGGGGATTTGAATGGGACTTGTTAGAAATTAAAATCAATGTTTTGATGGCATAAAGTACCATAAACATACCGTCAGTTTAAATGCTGTTTTATACTGAAAAACCAGAAGTTGTTGTGTACAACCAGTTGTTGAGCTTTTATTCTGAAAATCCTTCATCTCCGGTTAGCATTTAGCATGTGGCTAATATACAATTTCCTATAGAGGTGAATTTAGTAGCGATATGACACGGAGTGTTGCACACCGAAACCTACTGATTTCAACACTACAACTATAGACGTCGAGATATTAGTATTGCTGAATATTAAATGAAGGTACAGTTTATTTGAATACGTTTGTTTACAGACGTGGGTAGCATGAGACAACATTCGGAACTACCGGAAATGATACCAGCCGTGAGGTATTTTTGGAGTATTGATTACAGCGTTTAAAATGTATTAAATGAAAAGTCATGAAAGAGATAAGGAGGAGAAAATGCGTGTTTATTTATATATTGAATGTGCAATGTCTGAATCCTCTGTAATGCGCAACAACGAACATTGGAGACGTGGAGGGCCGATCCCCAGCAGCGCCATCCGGCCCACAGGGAGGATTCAGCAGAGGATATTTAACAGCTGGAAAGGTGGAGCTCGCTCTCTTCCCTTCGCTCACGAGAGCCAGAACACAGCTGTTTTTATGACTGAACCATCTTCTGCTTGTAACATTACCGCGCTTTTTATTAATTAAAGTATACATTTGAACATTCTCAGAGACTCAATTAGTCTCCTTTTTAAAGCTTCTCTCCTGGACGCGAGTATAACGAACACAGTTATCAGACTTAATGTATCGATACCCGCGGCTGAAATATCGATACTTTCTCGGAAAATTAAATATCGATATATATCGCAAGATCGATTAAATTGCACAGCCCTACTTATGAGCATCCTTATGTTCGAACATGGTGTTTGTTATGGCCAATCCATGACTAGCACAGAAGTCCAGTAACAAACCACCACTCCGGTTCAGATCAGGGGGGCCGTTCCTCCCAATCACGCCCCTCCAAGTGTCTCCATCATTGCCCACATGTGCGTTGAAGTCTCCCAGTAAGATTAAAGAGTCCCCTTCAGGAGCCCCATACAGGACTCTTTCCAGGGTCTCCAAGAAGGCCGTATACTCTGAACTGCTGTTGGGTGCATAAGCACACACAACAGTCAGAGTTTCCCCCCCCCATAACCCGCAGGCGTAGGGATGCGACCCTCTCGTCCACTGGAGTAAACTCCAACAACGAAGCACCTAACCGGGGACTTGTGAGTATCCCCACACCCGCCCGGCGCCTCACACCTTGAGCAACTCCGGAGAAGAATAGAGTCCAACCCCTATCCAGAAGTAAGGTTCCAGAGCCGACGCTGTGTGTAGAGGTGAGCCCAACCAGATCCAACTGGTAACGCTCCACCTCCCGCACAAGCTCCGGCTCCTTCCCCCCAGAGAGGTGACGTTCCACGTCCCCAAAGCCAGCTTCTGTCGCCCGGGTCTGGTCTGTCGAGACCCTCCGCTTTCACTGTCACCCTTCTGGCAGCGCACCCGACCCCATCGTTGTTTCCCATAGGTGGTGGGCCCGCGGGACGGAGAAGCGGAGGTGTTGCCCACGTTGCCTTTTCGGGCTGGGCCCGGCCGGGCTCCGTGGCAAGCCCGGCCACCAGACACTCGCCGACGAGTCCTCCTTCTGGGCCTGGCTCCAGAAAGGGACCCCGGGCTTCCTCCGGGCTGGGTATCCTCACTTCTTGGTTTTTCTTTCATGAGGTCTTTTGAACCAATCTTAGTCTGGCCCCTTGCCTGAGACCAATTTGCCATGGGAGACCCTACCAGGAACACAAGGTTCCAGACAACACAGCCCCCAGGTTCATCAGGGCACACAAACCTCTCTACCACGGTAAGGTGCTGGTTCTTCAGAGAGGCTTACACTTAATCCAAATTCACAAAACAGCAGGAAAGAGCTGGAAAGAAAGAGCTGCTAGCTTCCAACATTGATGCATGTAATAACTTGTCAACCTCTTTAACCTGTGACCCAATACACAATAGAAGAATAATAATTGATGATAGTGCTGTGGCCAGGGTTTTCAAACAACTGCATACTAAGAAGGCCAGTGGGCCAGACGGTATTTCGGCACTCCTGCTGAAAACGTTTGCAGACGAGCTCACCCCTGCCTGGAGTCCATTATTCCAGCTCTCTGCTGACTCGGGAAGCATCCCTCAAATATGGAAGAAAGCTGTCATCATACCAGTTGCAAAAAAACCATGCCCACATGACAACAACGACTTCAGACCAGTGGCTTTGACCTCAATAGTTATGAAGTCACTGGAACGGATTATTGTAGGGAACTTGCGAACTGAGGTGCAACACCTCTTGGACCCCTACCAGTTTGCGTACAGCGATGGTAGAGGTACAGATGATGCTCTGACCTCTACAACTCACTTTATTCTAAAACACCTGGAAAACCCTTTAGCTTATGCTAGATTAATGTTCATGGACTTTAGCTCAGCTTTTAATACTATTCTTCCCCAAATCATGTTAAAAAAGCTCAAACAGATGGATGTGAACCCTTACTTAATCAGATGGTATCACTCCTTCCTAACTGAAAGACAGCAGCAGGTGAAAGTGAACTCGACCCTCTCTGACACACAGGTCATACGCACAGGGGCACCGCAAGGCTGCGTTAGCTCGCCTCTTCTCTTCACACTCTACACAAATGAGTGTAGGAGTCAGCACACACACAACCACATTATAAAGTTCTCTGATGACACAGCCATACTTAGTTTACTGACTAGAGACTCAGACATTTCTCTTTATAAACTTGAGATTGAAGAGGTCGTGAAGTGGTGTGAGGCGCACAACCTGGTGTTAAATGTTAAAAAAACAAAGGAAATGATCTTTGACCCCAAGTCAGTAGGTGATCACAGCCCCGTCCTTATCAACAGGGAGGGAGTTGAGCAGGTTACACGTTTTAAATATTTGGGGATTTATTTTGATGCTCAGTTAGGCTGGGCCCATCAGGTGGATCAGGTATGCTTAAAGATAAGCCAGCGCCTGTATTTTCTGCGTCGGCTCAGTGTTCATGGAGTGGATAAATGCATCATGTTAATGTTCTACAGGGCAGCAATTGAGTCTATTATTCATTATGGCATCACAACATGGTTTGGTAACTTGTCAGTTAAATCTAAATCACAACTCCAGAGCTTGATAAAAAGGGCAGGAAAAATAATTGGTATGCTTCCACCATCCTCTCTTCAGGAGATATTTGAGGAGATGGTGAGAAAGCAAGGCCGTAAAATCACATGCGACCCCAAACACATCCTGTATAGAGAGTTTGAGTTGCTGCCCTCGGGCAGAAGGTATAGATTACCAAACTGTAAACTGAACAGGTATAAGTTTTCCTTTGTTCCGCTGTCAATCAAGCTGCTGAACAGTCAGAAATAACTGTGATTATGCTGTGTTAGGAGTTGTTGGGAGGTGCAATGTTTACAGTGTAGTTTGTGCAATCGAGAAGGTTAAATAGGGAAAGTGCATTGTGTGTAAATATGGACACAATAGGGATATGTGCAATTTGACGGACACTATGCATAGGTGAAATAGGGAAAGTGCAATATTGATTTGTGTATGAATACAATAGGGGAAAGTGCAATATTTGATTTATGTATAAATACAATAGGGAAAAGTGCAATATTTGATTATGTACAGTATGAATGCAATAGGGAAAGTGCAATTTGATTATGTATGTGCAATAGGGGTGCAACAACTAATCCACTTAATCGATTAAAATCGATTACCAAATTAGTTGCCAACTAATTCAGTCGTCGATTCGTTGGTGACGTCATCACGTGCGTTTTACGCGCCGTTAAGCTACAACGTTATCGGTACTGGGGACATTTAAAAAATATATGTCATGTATTATTGATACAAAAACATTATATCGTAGTCTTAGTGTGGCCAGCTCGTTTCTAATATGCAAAAAGACAAACAAATGCGTCTATGATATATTTTCGATCAGACGAGATCTCTCTCCCTGGTCTGTGTGGGAGGGGGCGGGGAAGTTTACACACACGCGGCTGCTACATGCAGCAACACACTGCGTGCGGAGATGGCGGAGAGAACGCCGCTCCGAGGTGTTGTTAAACTTTACCCGTCTCGATGCTCGTTGCCAAAAGTGCAATAAGAGTTTAGCATGTAAGGGCGGTAACACGATCAATCTATCTAAATATTTAGCAAAAGTGCTCCACATTCAGACGGAGGAATGCACCGGGTTCGACTGTCTTTCTAGCAGCTCTGTAGCCCCGTCCACGAGTAACGTTTTCACGTCAGGTGTTATGTATGCTAGCAGCAACACACGCAGTTAACTACATTATACAAACATGGGTTAATGATTAGAGGTAACCGAGTTATTTAGTTTGTTAAAGTTTCAGCTATTCTGTTTACAGTTCTGTCATCACATTATTTATTATTTGCTAAAACACTGTTGTTTCTTTTGATGTGAAATATTATTTATTTAATTTAAATGAAAAGCCATGTTCATTTTGTAAACAATTTGTTTAGTTAATTTAATAATATGTATTTTTTAATTAAGTATTCATCTTTATTGTCTTCATTGTTAGTTTCCACATGCCTAAAACAACCTCAAGCTAAATCTAAAAGTTGATGGCTAAATAAGAGCGCTTGAGAAATTGTGCAAGGCGTAATAGTCCGAATAATCGATTAATCGTTTCATTAATCGATAGATTAATCGACTATCAAATTAGTCGTTTGTTGCAGCCCTAATGTGCAATAGGGAAAGTTCGGTACCTGTATGTTTCTTGTTGTTTCTTTGCCATGTGATATATGTGATCTCTGTTCTGTATCTATGACTGATTGACCTGAATGTTTTTTATGTGTATTATCTCGATGCCCAAGACAAATTTCTCCTAAGGGAGACAATAAAACTCTATCTAATCTAATCTAATAATCTAGTGTTAGCCTACTCTGTTGTTCGAACTATGATCGAACAACTGCTTCTCAGGGAGGGGAGCATTCAATTTCTCACTAGAACAATTATATATATATATATATATATATATATATATATATATATATATATATATATCTTGTTACGCTGGCTTGACTGTGTTCCTGGTTCATTTGCCTGAATTGTGTACAAATTAGACTCAGATTTATTTCTCTCTAGCCATGTAATCGCTCCACTGTAAATCTATTACGGGGGGGGGACATGAGGGGTAAATCAAGCACAGCAGGCTCAGCTACAGAGCAGGTGTGAAGCTACAGTAGAGAGGCTTTATTAAGTCACTGTCAGGTAAACAGAATGCAGTAGAGAGAACAAGTAACTGAGGTGAGTGTCATTCTGACAGGCAGCACAGAGAGGAACAGGAATAGCAGTGCCAGGATCAAGAAGCACCTGCTGCTCTCTTAACAACTCTTCAGCAGCATGGAAATGCGGGGGGAAAGAAAAACAAAACACAATTTGCAGTGCAGTGAACCAATAATTCTGGCGTTTTGAGAAGAGACCCTAATAATAGCATGAAATGCGTTTCCAATTCCATCTCTGCTGAGACTGTAATCACATTATGCATAACATTTCTGCATCTGAATAACACTCGCCCTTTTACCTGCACAGTGGGACACCACGACTGGGGGGGTCAATTTGCAAATACCAATCCTGCTCTTCTCTCACATGCAAAGGTGGCACACATCAACACATGTATGTATATTCATGTGCAATGTAACTGCCCTTGACATTGCAAACGGCAAGGACATGCAGAGGATTACTGCAAAGTAAAATATACAGACTTCACATGATTAAACTGTGTAACCCTTAAAGGTAGGGTATGTAAGTTTGAGAAACCGGCTTGAGATACACTTTTTATGATATTCCATGGAATGCTCTTAACATCCCGATTGCAATGAATATCTTAAGTGCTTTGACAAAAAATCCATAATAAAATGTCATCTGTGGAAGCCGTAGTATTGTAAAATGCACGACCAATCATTTTAGCTGGCCCGGCTAAAATGATTGGATGGCCTACCATCACCATCATCATCATGACGGGCCTACCGTCAGCCTTCCATCTGTGCACAAACTTATCTCGTGCCCCCATTGGTCATGTGCGCGTTCGTGTGTGTTGGAGGAGGGGCTCTATAAGGAAGTGGCAGATTTTCTCCGGTCGTGTATTTTCAAATTCTAGCGATCTCGAGCCGGTTTCTCAAACTTACATATCCCACCTTTAACAAAGAAACATCGCATGCAGCAGTGAAACACCACTACAAAGCCAGGTGAGCTCACAATGAAAGAATGACTGACAGATGCAATCATGGCTCTTTCTACCAATTGACTTTCCTAGAGTAATGTACATGTTCATTATGCACCCAGGGTACATCACTTAGGTGGGCTTACTTTTATCGATTCCTCAGCCTCACTACCTGCAACCACGTTTCTTCAGCTGGAACCATTGCCCATGCATCACAGCGACAGCACAAATTAAATAGGGATGACCATGGAACTCGTGTGCAATCCATAACTGGTATAGACCTCTTAGGACTTTTGTAAACACTGCTTGTCTAAAGAAAGAAGGTGTCTTTAAGGAAATTAAAATAGAACAAAAGTGGTTTTGTGGATAGTTTTTTTTGTCCTTGCTCATAATTGTGTTATTGGATATTTGAATAGTTTTGCCTGAGTTTTGTCAAATATAAAATGCTTGTTGTTTCCCTCAATTATCTCACTCTATGTGGTCCAATTTTTCTGACTGCACTTCTTTTTTACATGCTGTGTTTGTGATTGCATGACCTAAATACTTTCAGAACCCTGGTGATTATTGACTTGTTTGGGCTTTTTGAGTTGCGGCTTACCTCAGAGACATTCTCTGTCTTCTTTGTCATCTTTTTTTCCGTCTCCTTTTCTTCATGTCACACTAAGGTCGGTGATTTATCTTCACCAGGTTCCTCCTTGTAAAGATATTCCCCTGTTGTCCTGCTGACCTCTTGGGATTGCTTTCACCTGAAACAAACAACCGTTTAAGTGTTGAGTCCAGAGCCCTACCTACCTACAGGTACACTTTGAAGATGACCAATATATTGGCAACAAATCAGGAGGAAATTTGAGGTTGAGGCCAGATGCTGTTCCAACAGTATTTATACATCGGCCTAAGCCGAAAAGGAGGAAATCCACGTCAAGGAGTATGCCTCCAGCTGTTAATGTCAGGAATGATGACCACACCTATTATGGCACATCAAACATTGGTATGATATATGAAGCTAACAATGTTTCCCGTGTTATATAATTCAAGGATAGACTACACTCCTAATGCAACCTTCAGATTATACAGCTTCAAAACTACCAGGGTTCAGGGATTCTCTGAAGACTCATATATCACATGTAGATAATCTACAGATGTCTTCATACTATAACATTGCCAATAGACGCACTTAGATGAATGTCACTATAGGAGTATAGTGTACCCATAAATGACAATAGGTGCACATGTAAAGGCAGCATACACATATAACAGCAAGATTGCCTTGTTATTGTTACAGAGATTCAGGGAGATATTGATGTGGAGTTCCAAGGGAATGAAAGGGACATAACAGACAGAGAGTGAGGTCAGCAGAGGTGACCTCACTCTCTGTCTGAGGTCAGCCAGGGGCCAGTATGTCAGGGGCCGACAATCAAGAGGCCACCTTACCAGAGATCAGTGTGCCAGGAGCCAGTCAGTCAGGGGTCAGCTATGAAGAGGCCAGTTTGCCAGGGTCAGGTGCTCCAGGGACCAGACTGCCAAGGGCCAGTTGTGACCGGGCTCACGTGGAGGATCTAATGAGGCAACTGAGAAGGAAGAGATTAATAAGAAAGAGAGCCGAGAGGGGTCTGGTAAACCGGAAAAGGATTAATTCGGCATTAAAAAACACAATTTGATTAATCTAAAGTTTAAAAAAAATCTTCAACACAGACCAAATTAGAGCCAGATTACCGTCCATCTGATGAGGTTTTCACCCTTGTTCAGAACGTGGAGCAGCTGTTCCGTGTGAGGACGAGCGATTCCCTCATTGAGTCCTCAAATGCAGTGTCACAGCTGGAACAAGAAGCCATGTTGCTGGACAGCAACCTTCCCTCATGCCATGACCTGAAGAAAAAAAAATCCTCTCAACATACATCAGGCTGAGGTTAAGGATTGCATCAAAGTGCATCAGGGCTTAGAGGAAGGATAAACATAAAGGGTATCTTGGCAGCAAGAGTCAGAGTAAGAAGGCAAAGAAGACCCTTTTCTTTTTTAAGTGTTTATTTATTTAAAAAGTGTTTATTTTGTTAAAAATAAACATTTTCATTCACTTCATTCACTGCTGTAGAGTAGCCTATTCAGTAGGCTATTATTTTTTTAAGACTGAATAATACCTTTGAAGAACAACCATTAAACTAGTGTGTATATTACAATACAAAGGAATCTATCCTAGCATGCCATCAAGCATTAAAAAGTAGCGCTAGGCTAGTTGTACAGATGAGTTAACACAAACAGTACAAAAAAATACTAAGTACAGTCAACATGTCACATAATGAAATGTTAGTATAAAATTCAAACGCCACCTCATTTCTACTAGTGCTAGCAGTTAAGTCATATCATACAGAAAAAGCCGACTAAGGATGGCTGACACGGTCAGGTTCAGCAGATAAAAACCAAAATAACAATAAAACACATAATCAATCTAAATCCTGCTTGTTAGTTACCCAGCATCATTGATATATAAACTGCTAGCGATTCATTACTGAAATCTTACCTTCAAAGCTGACGAAGTCGCGCTAGCTAACTAGCAGGCAATGCTAGCTAAATTAGTTGTAACAACCAAGATAAAATATAGATAATTACGCTGTGCATATACAAATGAAGACCAGTATAAGCATCATAAAGGGCCTCTGATACAATATAGACAGTTGACAATTTAAAAGAGTTCGATATTTCAGCAACTTACCTCTGGAACTAATCGACGCACCGTAATGTAAGTGAATGAGGTCCAACGCCCAAATGACAATATTCGGAACTATTTCGATGTCCATACCCTGCAAATTCTTCTGCAAGTTCTTATTATACAGCCATGGTCCATACCATAGACTGTATATATAAAATAGAATTTGCTAATATATAATATATATAATGGTATATAATATATAATGGTCCATACCCGGGAAGTAGGCGCCGCCATTTTTTACATGGGACCTCCGTTGTAAAAAATGGCGTAACTCTTATCTCTCTAGGGCTCTGGTTGAGTCCAGTTGGAAGCCTGAACATCTCCCAACAGAAAAGAGCCAAGAGACCCTTTTTATATAATGTGTCAAGTTGAGGGTGCACAGTAATGCAGTAGTACTATTACGGAGCGTCCACACTACAGCTCCAAAAATAGCTTGGAGCTGGGCGTGTCTGGAGCTTGGGGATTTTATTCAAGCAACACGGCCAACAACCAATCACATGAATCTCCCGCCCCCGACATACAAAGCAAAAACCCCCGGGGATTTTATGCGAGCAATATATATATAAACTCCCCAAACAGGCGAAAACCTACCAGTTTCCCCCACTGTCTCTGCCACCTCCCTCCATGCCTGGTTCCTCCGGTTTGTATCCCGGGAGGTGAAGAGGGTCTGGTCATACAAAACCGGGTGATTCGCTACGGCGATAGTTAGTTTCTCCTCCGACTTTTTTTGAAAATATAGAAATGAACGGCGGGATATCTCTCCCAGCTTAGACGCGGTTTGATTGGCTAGCGCTTCAGCTGTCAGATTTTGGGAAACGGGATTTGATTGGCTGGCGCTGGCTACTCCGGCGTCCAGGCGACCAGAAGTTGAACATTTTTCAACTTCGGAGAGGCTTCTCAATACTCAAATTTCCCCTCCTCGACTCCTCGACTCCTCGGTCCTCCGGTAGTGACCCGGAAATGAATTTCAGCGCGCCATTTTGAAGGACGTCTCATTTCTCTAAATGCACACCGAGGACCGAGGATCGAGCATCGAGGAGGCTCTCTGGAGGAGCTATAACCGAGGATACACTGATGGTTCCTCCACGGCTCCTCCGCGGATGCATTTCCGGGAACGGTGGAGGCGTGACGCACGGCCGGACTTATCTCAGCCAATGACAGCTCTGCATGCATCCCCTGGATATTATTTGAGAACCTGCTCTCATCGCAACGCGATGTTTACAGTGAGAACAGCTGTGAGGTCCTGCAGAAAGCAGAGCAGTGTGTAAAATATATATCACTCAGTATAACAGGCCTACTCTCTTTATTTGCTTTAGTTTAGTAGATATCTACAAAGAGTCCATATTTTTCTAAAACCATTTAGTGCTTCACATAATAAAATACACAACGGCTGTAGCCTGATTATGCTTTAGCAGCTGTAGGTGTGTGTGGTACAGTATGTAGGTGTGTGTGTTGTACAGTGTGTAGGTGCGTGTGTTGTACAGTGTGTAGGTGTGTGTGTTGTACAGTGTGTAGGTGTGTGTTGTACAGTGCGCAGATGCCGCGGACAGACGGGTCTCAGTTGGTTTGATGTCCTTACTTTTAATACTTGCAAATACAACTTTTGGCCCGTAATTTCAATTCCCCATTTCAGCGACCAGAGAGGGGGGGGGGGGGCGTATATCCAGTCTCTGACTGTGTTACGTTATTATGAGAGTGCTCTCATACTTTAAATTGTATATATTTATATAAATATATTTGTGTGTGTGTGTCCGCATCTGTAGCCTGTTATTGTCTCATTATACCGCACTCTCAATGAATTCAAATAAAATATGTGGGGGAACAATGTTCAGCTGATCTAACAGAGATTATAAAATATGACAAAACACTCGACAGCTGATGCAGCTGTTGCCACGTCATAATGAACGGACGTCGCTTTAATATGACCGCTCAGAGGAGAGGAGTTCTCATTTCTTTAAACGTCTGCTGCTTCCCCTCCTCTCTCCTCGGTTCCCCTCCTCGGTCCTCCGCTCGCATCTCCTGTGGGCGGGTCTAAGTCTCGAGGAGGGGAGTCGAGGAGGGGAGTCGAGGAGGGGACATTTGAGTATTGAGAAGCCTCTCTGGTCGCCTGGGTCGCCTGAGACGCCTCGCTCGGCTACCCACAATTCAGTTCGGCGAAAAAGCGCGGCTACGTGACGTCACCCCATTGAAAGTGAATGGGCAGCTTGGAGCTGCTTGGAGCTTTCGACGCTGTAGTGTAGACGGGGCGTTTTAGTCCAGCAAAATCATATATCAAAGTAAGAAATGTACAGTGATCATAAGAATATTTTGTTGGTAATGATGGTAATTGAATTCAAAGGAATTGGTATGCATGTTCACAGTGTGGTATTACTGCTTTTTAGATAGTAAATGTTTCTTTCAACACATACAGAATTCAGATCACTATTCCATTTCAACAACGAATCATTTAGACATAAACATTATAAACAGAAATATAACAATACAAAGCAGTTCAATGCATAACATGATTATTTAGCTTCATGATAAAAGATATCCATTTAGGATGGATAAAAGCAATATATCTACACGATATACATTCACAGCTCAAAACTGCTGAAAGAGCCCTCTGGAGTCGGTGGACGCGCCGGCGCGTCCAGGTGCGCATAATTTTACGTAATTAATCATATATTTTCGATTATAAGGAGTAGAAACATGATTCAGATATCCGCGGAATCGCTGGAAGGGTAGCTTTCCAGCAGTATCTCCTGTGAGACTGTAGGGCACAGCAGCCAATATGGCCGCTCAAAGCTTGACTTTACACTGTGTGGGATTGGTGGATTCGTGTGTCCGTCAAGGAAATCTCAGCCGGCAGACATCATGGTCTGAAATGACCAATGGACATCGAGAAATCACTAAGGACCTACCCACCAAGTAAAAAAAATATAAACCACGTGTCTCCCATCAGTTTACGTCAGTAAACGAAAGAGAGAGAGACAGAGAAAATGGCTAAAAAAAGTTGCCGACTTCACTCTAGATTTTTTTCGCTAGCAGTGAAAATAGAGCCTCAGATGTTCAGAACCTGAAGTCTTCGACTCTTCTGAAGAAGAAGAACTCAAAGACAACAACAAGTATCTATTTGGACATGGGTAAGTGTAAATATTACAGTAAATTATAGTGTACTGGCAATGTGTGGGGAATACCGCGAAAATGAACAATAGGTTTATTGATATATATTTGTTATCGATAGTCATGAACTTTTTCTTGGGACAAAATAGACTCCATTAGCAAACGTTTACTCTGTGTTAACGTTATGTTGGTGTGTAAAAGTGAGATTACATGTGTAGATGATTAAATTAATCATTTATTCGTCCCACAACGGAGACATTTACAGTGACATGTTTTTGCCATCGATTATTTTATCATACTGTTCTGTACAGATGAGACTGTCATAGATTTATTTATGTGTGCCTGTTATTATTTTACCGTCCTGTACAGATGAGACTTTGTAATCAGATGTAGCCTATGTATATGTGTGTCTGTGATTTTATACTCAATGTAAAGTAACTGTGTGTGTGTGTGTGTGTGTGTGTGTGTGTGTGTGTGTGTGTGTGTGTGTGTGTGTGTGTGTGTGTGTGTGTGTGTGTGTGTGTGTGTGTGTGTGTGTGTGTGTGTGTGTGTGTGTGTGTGTGTGTGTGTGTGTGTGTGTGAGATCGAGAGAGACTCCTTTTACAACCTCCCAAACTTTCTTTTTATGTGTGCATTGTTATTTGTGCTTGAGCAACATTTTACTTGAACTTTATTTCAATGAAATTAGTTGTAATTATTGTCCTACATTTTTATTTGTTTTACAGAGATGTTTCACAGCTGTCTGGGCCTAGTGGCCCACAGGCGGTGTTTATCCAGCAGCCACAACATCCATCTGTGCCGGCCCCCAGGTCAAGATCTACTGTGGCTCAAGGGCCTTCACCAGAGCCATCACCACCAAGGACCAGCAGACCAGCATCACTAAAGCTGCCTCCACCTCCATCTGCGGCTGCCACCAGGTCAAGATACACCTCAGCACAAAGGCTCCACCACAGCCATCACCTTCAACCCAGCCAGCAAGGAGGTCTCGTGGAGGTCTCGTATAGCACTTGTACACCCCACCACACAGCAGCCCATGCACCATCACCCCCATCTTCACAGCAGCCAGACCCACTGTCTTGGAAGACAGACAAAGACCTTGACACTGTCTTGACATTTATAATGAATAGTTGGTTGAAAGTTCTGATGTTCAATATTGTAAATAGTTAGATGTTCCAGTTTCTTATATTTATATAAATAGTTGGTTGAAAAAAACATATTTATAATAAATTGTTGGTTGAAAAAAAAAAAGTTGAATGCTCAATTTGTATTTGTACACATCACATGAACCTTGGTATGTAATATGAAGTAGTGTGTGATGAAAGTAGAGTGATAAACACTTGTTTTACTCAAAATTCTAATTAAATTTTTTTCATTTTAGACATGAATTACACATTTATATACAGTGTAATTCAAATATTTCACTGCTTTTGTGATCCTAAGACTTTGGTAACCAAATCTAAAACACCAACACATTTCGATCACATGAGTAAATTTGTGTTTTCACAAGAGTTTTGAAGATTTTCCGAAAATCGGATGTAACATTTTAAGCTTTTGAGCTACTTATCTCATCAAACAGTGCTCTAAGGTGAGTAATTTGCATATATAGCAATACTAGAGATTGTCCTGAACATTTTGATATTTAACACATGGGGTGCCATGTTAGAAGAAATACATTTAAAAGGGGATTTAAGAAAACGTCAAAAATTCGAGAAAATACCCTTAGACTCCAGAGGGTTAACATACTTTTCATTTTGTAATTAATACCCTTGAATACCCATCCCTTGTGGAGTTAATATGTAATAAGGCTCTCCATTTTGGAAGTATCAAACACACATTGGTTACTTTTCAATTGCACATATAGATACACAGTATCATGCTTAAGTAGAACAAACAGACGTTTGCTATACTGTAATGCTGAATAATAAAAAGGTTAGTGCATTTCCAACTTACATTAAAACCATAGGCATTTTTAGCAAATTATCATAAGACAAGGTGTAAGGAATATCATTGATAACATAACAATTTCCAAAATAAGAATAACCGGGGGAGAAAATGTACCAATGCTCCTTTCCCCTCTCTACACTGTAGGCTATATTGTGCGCCAACAGCAGGAGAGACTGTTATGTGATAATATTTGGGAGCCTGGAAAACTGAAAACATTAGGAGACAAAACGTATTAACAATGAAAGGAACTGACTTCTGACTCCATACCATTTCAAATTGCTATTTGGAACTAAGGCACAATAGATGTTGAACAAAATACAAGGTGTAAAATGCATGTTTCAGTAATAAAAAGTATAAATGTTTAATGTAGAACTAATGTCAATGACAAAAGGTTAAAAGGTAGAAACCATGCTGAAGTGCAGAATGGAAGAGGGTAGAAATAAATTATGAAATGTCAAATAGCATGAACATCCTTCTATGTTATTAGTGTGAGTTCAGAGAACACAGTGATGGGGGAATTATAAGACAAAATGAGGGTCTGAACTGCACCTCAAACATCCTGGTAATAGGTTCTTACTCCATGAATGAATGTCAGTGATATTGGAGAACACACCATTACAGATATACTCCGTTTCCATTCTTCATCATGAACAGCAGAAAGGGGAATTAAGGGGGAAGGTTGCAGCCTGAATTACAAAAAAAAGGAAAGCCATTGATTCTTGCTCCAATACTACTTGTTTCATTGCTTTTAAAATGAAAGTTATGCTCTATTGAGATACCCCTGTTGTAATGGATCACATTTGCATATTTTTACTAAGTTGTGTCCCTTAATACAAATTGAAGTATCATCAAAGGAACTGTTGTTTACTTTGGATAGTGAATATATGATGCACAGATAGCTAGATAAGGTAAAACCATTGAATCCCTTTTCTAGGAGGTTATTGGTGTTGTAACAGATATAAATAGTATTATAGGGAAAATACTGAATGTTCCTTCTTTATCAGAGTAGAACATGATAAGAGAGGCCCTACGTAGCTGTGTACGTGGCCGGATGTATGACTACATGACGCTCGTGAGACACTGTGTTGAAGTTATGATAGCTATGTTCCTTGGCATGATGACACAGCCCCTACAGAGATAGGCATATGACTGTCATGTGTATTGCTTACTCAGGCCTTAGCTAATCTTAACTAATGTCAGAATACTGCTTTGAACCAGTATTCTTCCATCTTGTTGACTGTAATCATCTCTTGTATTAAACATATCAAGGACTCTACTCTGGGAGCTATTTGTCCCATGCAGCTATGTGTGTGATGACTACTTCCATTCTTGTAAGGATAATAAATACATATATCCTGATATTGAAGACCAAGCTGTTGACGAGTTATATTTTTCTAACAAGTATTATGAAAGAAGGGATTTTAAAGAACATCCAATGGTCTTGATATAAAAACAATCTGTTGCCTGCACTTCTACTAATCTGTATTCAGACCCAAACGTTTCTTATCCCACATGGGTCATCTTGAATCAATGGCCAGTAATGAAGGAACAAACCCCCTGACAGACACACCTCCCCCTACAAAGGCAACAGCGGTGGCGAGATAGAAAATGGCTTGGCTCAATGATAGGATTGCCCAGCCTGTCCTCCTACAAAAAACGACCATATAGGTCGATTCAGAGCCGTATAATAGAAGAGTTACGACAACGGAAGTCCAAAAACGGTTATCGTCACGTGGTTCATGTCGACGAGGATCGTTCCCCGGAAGTTCATGGCGGGCAATGTGAATGCATTGATAACAGGAGATAGAACTACGATTTTTGGTAATTATTAGTGAATAAAGGTTTTGATTTGCAATATTTATACAACAAATCGATATGTGTATGTATTTACATCAATATGTTTTAAAAAATAAAATAGAATTTGCTAATATTAAGTGATAATATTAGGATTAGTGGGAACAACTAGTTTACATGTTAGGCTAACAGTGCCTTGGTTAAAGAGCCTGTTGCTGTTTATTTATAGCTTTGAATTCTTTCAAACCAATATTATCTTCTTAAACTTGTATGGTAGTCAGGAGCATCACTTTCTAATGTTTATTGATATATTTAGCGGGAGGGGATCTAAAGTAATGTTTTAAAATTCAGATTAGATTCATTTCTACCATTTTCTTAAATTCATGGTAGTTTCAGTAATCCCATGGTAATTGAGGATGACTAATGTCATCTTTATGGCTTTCAGAAAGGACAGGAGACTGACAGGTGACTATCAAAGGACTAGTAGCAGCAGCAGCAGCAGCAGCATGATGATGATGATGATGATGATGTTAAATGTGTTGCTTTAGGAACATCCATTGAAAATACATGGAATTCAATAAATATTGAATAGCATATCATGCAGTTTGTCTGTGCCTTTTCCTCCGTGTTGTCCTGGTTTGCTGTGCTGCCTCCTAGTCGCCACCATGGTTTGCTGTGCTGCCTGGGGATGCTCCAATCGCTCAGAGAAAGGAGTACGAATGTACAGCTTCCACACTGACACAGAGCGGAGGAAGCAGGAGCAATTTCACGACCAACAGCAAAAAAATATGTGATTTATATACAAACACTGCATTTGCACTTTTTCACAAAACGAAAACCACACTGTTTTAATGTTTTGTTTAATACAAAAAAACAGGGAAAGGCTTGAAAAACACTGAGAGTTGAGACTCAGGGTGCAGGGTGAGGGTCTCAGTGCAGGTATTCACTCTTCACTCACTCTTACACACATATCTTCTGAAGATGGCGCCAGCAGTGTGCACGGCGAGACGTCTCCCAGGCCTGTTCGGCCTTTTATTAGTTCTAGTAGTTTTATTGTTTTGTGTTTTTTGTCAAAATGTCTCTGCTCTACTAGTTTACGACCGCCAGTCGCTTATGGAAATCAAAGCGTTTCAGGAGGGTGTATTAGAGCAATGTTTGGGAGAGCCAACCTCGAATCCTCCTCCTCCACTTCTTTCAAGCATACCGACATACCTGCGCCGCCAGGTATATGCCATCCCCCAGAGGAAGCGCCCAAGACGAAGGGGAAAGCGGGGCGGAGAAGCCGTAAGGATCAGGGCTTACCTGCTTTCTCTACGTGGAAAGGCCCCTGGCCTCAATAGCAGTGGATGCTACGCTGCCCCGATGACTAGGCAGAGATGGCTCCTCCACGCCTTTCCGGATCCGCAGGGGTGGCACCTTCGCCCACTGGATTTTACTCAAAAACCGGAAAGAGAGGAGCTTACTCTCCGCCTGGCACTCATCAATGCTAGATCGCTAGCTAACAAGACTTTCCTGCTTAATGACTTTTTTAAATCCCGGGATTTGGACTTTATGTTTCTGACGGAGACGTGGATTCGTGCTGGTGAGTTAACAGCTTTTTCGGAGATTCTACCACCTGACTGTTCATTCATCAGCACCCCGCGGACCACCGGTAGAGGTGGAGGGCTGGCGTCGGTCTTTAAATCCAGCTTTAACTGCCGTCAAACTCCGTCGAACAACTTCTCCAGCTTTGAGCTGCAACTTTTCAAACTACAATTACCACTTCCAGTGCTCGTTGCTTTGATCTATCGCCCTCCGAAGTTCAATAAGGATTTTATTCAGGAATTCTCAGACTTTGTAGCGGGGGTTATCTTGAACTTTGATCGATTTTTAATTATTGGCGATTTTAATATTCATGTGTGCTGTGATTCCCGACCGCTCGTCAAAGATTTTATGAATCTCATTGACTCTTTTAATCTTACACAGTCGGTTAATGGCCCGACACATGAGAAGGGACACACACTGGACCTTGTGTTGTCTCATGGTTTAGATGTTTGTATTAGGGATGCCAGCTATTATTCGATTATTCGAATATTCGTTACAGTCTCCATAATCGAATATCATTTTTAAAAATCGATTTTATTTATATATTTTCTTTTTATTATTTATATATTTTTTTTTTATTATTTATGTATTTTTTTTTTTTTTCTGGCTTAGTTTCAACCAAAATATATATATGCTAATAATAGTAATAGTATTAATAATTGTAAATGGCCATTGGTCACACCAGTTTGTTTTACTGTAAACTTGGAGGAAGCCTGCGTGCAGAGCAGACTGCTGCTGCAGCACGCTACACACCGACCCCGCCCCCACCCCCCCTCTCCCTCACACGTGCGACTAAAGATGAACAAAGCGGCAGCCGGCAGGTAAAAAGAGTTCCTCCTTGTGGAACTACTTCGAACATACAAGTCCAAAGGAAGTTAAATGCAAGAAAAGATGTTGGTCTATCACAACTCAACCTCAACAATGCGTTCGCATTTGAGTGCGAAGCACGCCAAAGAGGTTAGAGAGAAAGACGCAGCACAGCTGGCCATTACCAACTTCACTTCAAGGCCACGTCGTTGTGATGACATGCTTGTTTGTTGTTTGTACTGTTAAACATGTTCCAGTAAAGAAAACAACGGAATTCCTTTTGTCTGAGTTTTTTTTTTTTTCTTTCCTTTTTTTTTTCCTTCTCCCGCTGCGGGGGGGGGGGTCGAATAATCGATTATTATTCGCCAGGGCTGCCGAATAATCGATTTTGATCATGGTCAGTTTCTGGCAACCCTAGTTTGTATCAGGGACATTTGTGACACTGGTATTTCGGACCATTTGCCTGTGTTATTTACTATGATGCTGCCTTGCTCTCAAGTTGACTTGTGCGTTCCGGAGCGACGCCTACGTGCGCTGAATCCTCTGACAGCGTCACAGTTTTCCATTGCCTTTAATGACTCTGTGCTTTCCACATTAAATGACTCTTGTGATGCCAGTGCTGAGGAGATTCTCAGCCTTTTTAATTCTACTTGCACGGATATTCTGGACCTGATCGCTCCATTCACGGCCAGACACCCTAAACCTGTGACTGAACCGTGGTTAACTGACTCTACGACGCGCATGTAGACGAGCAGAGAGGAGATGGAAGAAGGATAAACTTCACGTCTCCTTGGGGATTCTGAGAGACAGTTTAAGCGAATATCAGAGGGCTGTTAAATGTGCAAAAACTCATTTTATTTCAAATCTTGTGTCCAAAAACAGAAATAGGCCCCAGTTCATTTTTACCACTCTTAATTCTCTTTTAAATCCCTGTAACTCTCCCTGTGTTGTGCCATCACCTACTCTATGTGAAAAGTTTCTTTCATTCTTTAATGATAAAGTCTTGGCCATCAGATCTTCACCTCCTCCTCTCACCTTAGACCCAGCAGTGTCTCCTGTGTGCTCAGCTATCTTCGAGCAGTTTGACCTGGTTTCACTGTCCGAGTTATCTGAGGTGGTTAGAAAATTGAAACCTTCACAATACCCCTTTGACAGTATTCCTCCCAGACTACTGAAAGACGTTTTTAATACTATTGGGTCATATATTTTAACTTTGATAAATATCTCTCTCACCTCAGGCTACGTTCCAACCTTTTTTAAACATGATCAAGGTTCTGTTTTTTGATAAGAGGCTGCACTACAGCCTCTTATCAAAAAACAGAACCTTGATCATTCTGTTCTCTCCAACTTTAGACCTATCTCTAAGCTTCCCTTCCTGTCTAAAGTCCTAGAGAAATTGGTTTTAGCACAACTGCAGTCACACCTTGTTTTAAACTGCATATCAGAGAAGTTTCAGTCTGGTTTTAAATCACGCCACAGCACGGAAACTGCTCTTCTAAGAGTTTTGAATGATCTTCTTTTAACTGCTGATTCTGGGAATTCTGCTGTGCTTGTGCTTTTAGATTTGTCTGCTGCTTTTCACACCATTGACCACCACATATTGTTATCACGCTTGAACTGTGTGTCGGTATTAAAGGTAACGTCCTAAAATGGTTTAAATCCTATCTGTCAGAAAGGACCTTTTCTGTGCATCTTGGCCAGTATTCTTCAGCTGCAGCCCCACTAGCATATGGGGTCCCACAAGGCTCTGTCCTGGGCCCCATTTTGTTCAGTCTGTATTTACTACCTCTGGGGTCAATTTTTAAAAAGCACAACATTCCTTACCATTGCTTTGCAGATGATCTGCAGGTATACCTGCCTATAACAGCAAATAAGGAATCTAGGATTGCCTTGCTTAGCTGTCTGAAAGACATAAAATCATGGATGGAAATCAACTTCTTGACTCTTAATGAAAAGAAGACAGAGATTATAATATTTGGACAGTCTGAACTCCTGGATGGCTTTAATAGTGTACTCGGCCCCTTAGCCTCCTACAGCCGTCCCTCTGTCAGAAATCTTGGAGTCATCTTTGACAACTGTTTTAAATTTGACAAACAGATAAGCTCAGTTGTCAAGACAAGCTTCTTCCAGCTGCGGCTTCTGGGGAAGGTAAAAGCCTATCTTCCTAGTAAGGAATTTGAACAGCTAATCCACTTATTTATCACGTCTCGTTTAGACTACTGTAACTCCCTCTATATTGGTGTTGACAAGTGCTTGATCCGTCGCCTGCAGCTGGTCCAAAATGCGGCTGCACGTCTTCTTACTGGGAAGAGACGTTATGACCACATCACACCCGTTCTGGCAGACCTTCATTGGCTTCCTGTCAGTTACAGGATCCAGTTCAAGTACTTACTTGTTGTTTTTAAATCATTGCATGGACTGGCACCACATTACCTGTCTGAGTTGTTGCACCGCCATGCTCCTGCTAGAGCATTGCGCTCAGCTCAGCAGAATATGTTGGTGGTTCCTCGGAGCAGGAAAAAAACCAGAGGTGATAGGGCCTTCAGTGTTGTAGCTCCCAGACTGTGGAACAGCCTCCCAGCACATATCCGGACTGTTGAGTCTATTGAACTTTTTAAATCCCAGCTAAAAACTCACCTCTTTGCACTGGCTTTTAATACTAGTTGAGCATTACATTTTTATATTTGTATGTGTTTTTTATTTATTTATTTTTTATATGTTTCTAGTTATTGTGCTTTTTATTATGTTTTTAATTATTGTTTTTATTATCGTACTCCCATTGGGTTATTCACTATTGTAGTTACTGCCTTCCCTGTACAGCACTTTGGTCAGCCGAAGGTTGTTTTAAATGTGCTATATAAATAAATAAAGATTGAGGTATTCAGTATTGAGGAGTAACAGACAGGAGAAAGGGTTATACGCACCTATATAGCACACCTATTGGATGGGAAATTGCCTTGGGGAGATAAGGTGTGGTCTCTGTTCCCAACTGAAGTTATGGAACTTTATTATTTGTGAGTTTAACAAAGTATGACAAATGGCATCAGTAACAGATGTGATATGAATTTCTATAAAGTTGTCTCACATTCTTGGTCATATTTTATATACAGTATGTAATGAGTATAACATGTCCAGTAAGTATAAAGTGTTTCCTAATACTGTGTATTCAACCACTATGGAATATGTATGTGGGCAGACAAAACTGAGTTGTTCTGTGTGTGAAGTAACCTCAAGTCACTCGTTTGTCAAGACAAAAAAGGGCAAGACTAGGCTGAGAGCAGAGGCTATACCCACCATCTTCGTGCATCGCCCTGTGGTCAAAAAGAGAAGGGCCCCTGTATCTACAAAGCCCATAGCTCATGATCACAGCGATAGTGTGAAAGGTGACACAGGTATAATAAGTATGAACTCTTAGTAACAAAAGTAATATTTCTTATTTTTAAGTGGTATCATATTTTAAATGTTCGAACATTTACAGTGCCATGTCTTCTACTTACATTAGTCTCAAAGATTTAGGGAATAAGGGAATGGATCACTGCCCTCAACCTGCCAGCACCCAGCCAGAGGAGCGCAAACAACAAAAACAAGCAAGGTGTCCCGTCATGTACCTGGAAGTTTGGGTTGGCAAAATGGAGTAAGAGAGGGACTTGAAAAACCTTGGTGACTCTCTACTCATGTTGTTACAGTTGTCTTGGTTACAGCTCTCAAGTTTTTTTTTGTGCCATTTCCACATCTTTAGAAAATATGAAAAAATTGAAGTGAAATCAACCTCTTCTCTGGAGAACAAACTTTGATTTCTCTGTCTTGTGAGTTTGCAGTCTTGCAGTTTTGCTCCTCCACCTGTAACATCACTGCCCCTCCACCTGCCATACAGTAGGTTACTAACAAGATTACTTATATAATACAGTGATAGAATACATGTTTAGTATGCTTACTTATATAAAACAGTAGTATTAAACTTACCTTGTGTTTTCACTCTCACTTAAGTCCCTCTCTCTTTGTCATCAATCCAAAATCAGCTGAGCTGCAACATTATACAGACAGGTAATAATCAACATAATCACAAGGACACAGTATGGCTCTGCTAAAAACACTCACTCTTACACGCACCAAAGTGTAGGAGCAGATACAGTTGTGGTGGCTTAAAGCCCAGCTCTGCTCCGTCTGTTAGATGAGCCTGGTCAGATTAATAAGAAAAGGAGTTCAAAACACCGGCATACAAGTTATAACAATAATCTGATTTGAATGGTAAAAAGACACAATACGAAAATACAGAGTGCCCTGTAACAGAGCACTCCGGGCTCCCCGCTCTACTGCCGTGCGATACAGGTATCGGGACCAGCCAGTCAGCAACAGGGGGCATTTGGCATGAATAAACAACAGTATATATGGACCTTTTTGGGGAGGAGAGTCACTTCTTATCTTCCACTGGATTCTACTCCTTTAATTTCCCAGGGAAGGTTTCCCACAAACTATTCTTTCTCAAACAATCAAACATTGTACACAGATATATTAGTATCAAACATTGTACACAGATATATTAGTATCAAACATTGTACACAGATATATTAGTATTTGAGATTATATTGGCCCCAAAAAGAACCTTGAAAAGGACATGTGTGTGTGTTTGGTAAGAGGAAGTGTGTGTGTGTGTGTGTGTGTGTGTGTGTGTGTGTGTGTGTGTGTGTGTGTGTGTGTGTGTGTGTGTGTGTGTGTGTGTGTGTGTGTGTGTGTGTGTGTGTGTGTGTGTGTGTGTGTGTGTGTGTGTGTGTGTGTGTGTGTGTGTGTGTGTGTGTGTGTGTGTGTGTGTGTGTGTGTGTGTGTGTGTGTGTGTGTGTGTGTGTGTGTGTGTGTGTGTGTGTGTGTGTGTGTGTGTGTGTGTGTGTGTGTGTTGATATCTTGGTCAGGGAGTGTATGTGTGTCAAGGTGTCTGGGAAAGTGTATGTGTGTGTGTGTTGGTATCTTGGTCAGGGAGTGTATTGTGTGTGTGTGTCAGGGTGTCTGGGAAAGTGTATGTAAGAAGCTTTATATATATATATATATATATATATATATAGGATTACTTAAAAACAGTCCCAAATAATACATGTTCACTTCAATACAGTTCAAGATAATACCTGTTTACTTTAATACAGTTTAAAACAATATCTGTTTGCTTTAATCCCTTTTTTGATCTCACCTTCAGAGATCAACTTATACACAGCATTTGGAACATAACCACTGTCATTCTTTTCTACTGTCTGTTCCCCAACATTTATATAAATCCATCAGTCGCTGGGATTTAGAGCACCTTTAAACCTTTAGGAACAGTCCACCAAAGTCATCGATGACAGATACTAAACCTGGTGTATTACTTTGTTAACAGAAAAAAAGGCAGACGAAAACAGTTACACAAACGGATGGTTTTCACTCAGGGACTCAAGGTCTAAAAAGCCAAGATTCACTACTCTGAAGATAGTTTTCATTCTCACGCGGGTCGGCCGAGTTGTTAATACAATGACATCTCCTGGGTGATGGAAAATAAAATCCCCAGTATTTTGATTTAGAGAAGAATTGAGAAGGATTGTTTTCCATTAGCAAGTACTGCAAGGTATTGAGAATTCAAATAAACATATTTTAAACTGAGCTCAACTGAAAGGGCTTAACAGTGGTAGCGTTTCCATTCACTATTTCAAAACAGTAATACATTCAATTTTTAAGTCTTATTCAGAATATGCTGCTTACAAGTACATTTAGTTGAGCCTTTTGAATCCTTTATCCTCTCCCAATACTAAATAGTCAAAGAAAATGTGTGGTGGTTATTGGTTATTAGATATTTTCTTAACACTTTGGACTATCACTTTACTTTAAATCTAGATAGTGGACTCTATAAAATGTAAGCAGACGCAGTAGCTGAAAAAGCACCTTGACAAAATAAATAAAAGTCAGCTTGAGCAAGAACACAGATGGCGTGGATCATGAACATTGTCAAGGGCATCATTGACTCAATATTGGAGCATTATGAAAAGAACAACAACGCCCCTGTCTCTTAGAAATTACATTTAAACACCATTTATTTGAGTTGCCTTCTTCTTTTCTCTGGCAATACCACTACCAATCGCTAACGTCAACCAAATGTTGTGAGTGCCAGAGCAGATCTATACATTTGTACCTTAAAGTGCCACTTAATATGTGTTCTTCTTTTGCTGTTATAAATTATTCATATTAAAAAAGGTATCTACAAGAATATATTGACAGACTAAAGAGCTCTACTGTTCAATGCACCATGTTAATGTAGATGACACCTCACTGCAATCATATTCAGGCAAATCATATGTAGGCTTTGCAAAACTGTAATTGGGGCATCTTAATAAATGAAGCTGCATGCTGCACTACTAAATTATGCATTTCTTGTTCTCGTGTTGCTACTTTTGTAGTTTGACCTCATAAGCAAACAATACGTTTTTTAAAAAAGTATTTTCCTTTCTTTTCAACACATGATCCAAATAGAAATTGGGAGTTTGGACTTTAGGGAAGGTCAACCCAGATATAGCTAATTCATAATGCAAATAAACATAATCTCCATAGCAATGACATTCAAATGACTTTAACATTAGCTTCAATATCTTCATTCACTGCAGCCACCAAAGGCTTGTGCGCTGTTTGTAATATGTGGCAGCTCTCCAAATGGTCCCTTTGCAACAATGCCATTAGGAAGTCAGTGGTGGCCATTGAAGCGAGCGCTCTGATGGCAGTTTGAAGATGTCACTGAGACAGGCGGGCCGATGGTTTTTAAATAGTTATTTAGTAGTCACTGACAGCATAGGAGACACAAACATACTCACATGTCATTTGAATCAAGTTAGCGAAAGTTAATTCCACTCTGTGATGGATGACTGGTTAATGAGAAGCTGTTGGTTAAGTGAAATATGTGAGAGCTGAATCTTTAATAGTTATAGCATTAAGAATGATATTCATAAGGATCGTTTTAAAACCTAATCAGATATAGTTTGTGACAACGTAAAGTTTATATTTTTATAGAAGTGTATTCTCTATAAACATACATCAGAGTTTAAAGCAGAATCGTTACGCATCATTCGAATATTTTGGTTTTGAAAGCATTCTTTTATTTTCTTCTTTATGCGTTGCTGTGTTTGAGATGAGCCACACATCGTCGTTCACTGCCAATTAAATACTTGCCTCTCAAGTTGCCAATAGGACTGTAAACAATAATTGGCACATGAAGAGGAAGTCCTGGCCTAGATATCCGTTATCCATTATCTGATGGCTACACAGGAAATATTAGCCGTTGCCCCCGGAGGCTTAATTGTGATCAGACCGATAATCGATGGGTTTCAAGATAGGGGGAAGAGTAGTTTAATGATCATGGTTGTGTTTATAAGTGATGTTTGTTTGCCTAATCAATAAAAGACGTTAAGTCATTGAACTGATTGTGTATGTTATTTCAGCAAGGATGTTGACAAATGACAGGTGATTTAACAAGTTCCTTCATTTCACAACATCGGTGTGAAATGTTATTAGATTCACAATTGCTCAATCTTGATCATCTGTATTTGTGTAAATGAAGGCCCATTCCCAAACCGCCCCCTACACCCTACCCCTCCGTTTGCGCGTTCACACGGAGGGTCCGCCATATTGAGGGCTGTTCCAAAGCAACAAGTGTGGAGCGGTGTGGAGGGGGAGTGGGCTATCAAGCCCTCAAACAGCGAGTCTGCAGCGGTGCTGACTTGAGACCGGTCTCCATAGATATATATAAACACTAGATGGCTCATGGGAGATTTTCCAGCGTAGCTGACTGGCCGCCATCTTGCTACAGTCAACAGTTACTCTGATTCGCGTTATGGTAGCTGTTGTAAGGTGAGTGATCTGCACAAAAATACTCTTAACTCGCTGAAATCTTGACTGATTTACAAACGGTTTGGTTTATTATAAACATTATTAGCATGGCTATGATACAGGATGCTTGGACATGTTGAAATTTCAGCTTTTCTTTGTGTATGTGGTTGTATTTATTAGCTGGCTAATAACAAGAGGCTGTCAGTGAGACCTAGTATTACAAAGTTCACCCAGCAACTTTACACCAGTGGGAGAGGCAGAACTGCTCTTTCTTTTCAACATAACTTAAGTTACACATGATTTCTTCCAAGTGGTTTGGCTTGTTAAAAACATCTTGCATTATGATACAGGAATTTGCTGGCTTTGTGTTTACAGAAGTACCTGACTATGCCGGACTTTTGTGCAGCCTACGGATGCTCCAATCACCGCTGTCTGCAAACAAGAACCCGTGGGATCACCACATATGTTTATGTTTGCTCAGTCTAATAAACCCATAACATGGTTGTGAAAGAATACCAAAGCTGAGGCTGGACGATGATTGATTGTTGGTGTGCCATGTGTCACTGTGTGTCTTATTGGTTTTGTGGTATACTGTATTTTATTGTATTGTGTGCAAGACACATTTAAAACAAATAACCTTGAACCTTGAAGCCCCATCTCTCCCCACCTGCTCCTGCTTCCTACATCCCCTCCACACCACACCAAGTTGTTCTTCTTAATAATAATAATAATACATTTATGTTGGGGGGCCGCCTTTCATAACACCCAAGGACACCTTACAGGGCATAGGGGCAATATAGGGAACAATTTAAACAGTGGATTTTGTGATATATCAGCCGGGGTGAGTCAAGACAAACCACAAATGGACTACAGAAGGACATATGGTACAGTTTATATTATTCTTGGTCTTTTTTCAATAACATATTTCAAAGGTTCTGGATTTGTTTACAAATCTAGAAACTAAATACAAAACTAGGATGATATGAAGATCTCATGTCAAAAATAATTGTGATAAATTAGACAGAACTGGCCTGTCTGTGAGCACATTTTATGTTGGTTTGGTTCTTCTGATAAAGGTGTGAATATCTAAATAATAATGCTATTGTCATTAGTTGTGTCCCTGTTCTTCAAGCTAAGGCATTGCTAAATTAACAACTCTTGGCTTACAGAGTGGTAACATGAGACCGATTTTTATATATAAAATATAAATGTATTTTAATTTTATAATTTATTTATTTTAAATATTGACAATATAATAAAATAAATGGAAATATATACACCGGCAAATATTTAATATAAATACCTTGTGTGTGTGTATAGCTATTGCTTTATCTGATTAATGTTATTTTCATATGAAAGTCCATGATTATAAGTATGCAGTATCATAACTACATCTTTGATGTTTATAAAAAACCAAACCGGTTGAAAATTGAGCAAGCTATGGTTATTTAAATAGTAAACCATAATGTTATGAATGAGAGCACTGCCTGTAGCAAGATGGCGGCCAAGTGGCAACGTCGGTCTCCATTGGCCAGCAGCGCGTGTGAGCCATCTGTGACTACCCGATCCGACTACCGAACAGCTATCATACTGAATAAATATTTACTGTGAATGTATGCAAAAATGTATGGCATATGGCTGTCTAACAGAAGTTAAATTCATTCCTCACTTATTCTGACAATGTATTAACCCCAAATAAAAGAACCCAATAAAAAGAGTTGTTAAATAATAGTGAAGTCACGTTGTAATAACAATAACTCATCTCTCTCGGTTTTTATTTTTGAGCTTTGCTAAAAGCCACTGTGTCAAGTGTCCATCTGGTGTTGCCGTCCGGAGTTGTCCAACATGGCGGACTCTCTCGCACATGCGCAGAACCGATCGGGCAGGGTGACGGATCGGGTAGTGACACCATCTAGTGTTTATATATATCTATGCCGGTCTCTACCTGACCGGAGTCACGCTGTGTGTGTCCGTCAGGAAACACGCTGTTTACAAGTAGTTCCAGCAAACATCCACTGATAAATTGCGATGTTAACAAAAAGGTAAATGTGTGCATTGTGGTGACCACCTATTTAACCACTGGTACATAATTCAATCATGGAACTACAGGTTGGGGGTATTGTTCCGCACGGACACTAATGCCTACTGTACCTCCGGGGCATATACTGTGTCCTCCTTCCTTTATCTCTCTCTTGTCTATTCGGACTGCAAGCCAGCAACATGTCCTTTTCTGCTCCTCATTAAAGTTCCCTTTTGCACCTTCGATGCACCGCCTCTGACTCCATATCTCTCGGCACTACACTGGTGACCCTGACAAGTCTCGAGAAGTTTCCGAGATTGTACCGAACATGGCTAGAGAGGCCGTTTTTCGCAAACTGCCGGAGAATTTTGGAGACGTCCGTGGCTGCCACGTGCACACGGACTGAGGCTCGGTGCGCCCCTCACGGAATGGCTGAGGACGTTGCTCGCCATTCCCCCATTGTCTCGGCACTGGAAGACAGCAAGACTTCCGACTACAAGGAGACGATGCACGACCTGCTAGGTACGGAAGACCCCGACTTCTACTTCATGGAACTGTTTCTTCGGGACATGCGGCTGCGTGTCCAGGCTGCGCTAGCTAACACGGCTCGTGTTGAGCCCTGTGCTTTAGCCGAAGAAGCTGACCGGTTCTTCCTGGCCGCCCGGCAATTTACCCCTGAGGTGCTGGCCACTGCGCGCAGCGGCACCTTCCCTGGTGGGGGCACGCCGCCTAGCAGAGGCACTGGGGCTGACGACATCGACTAACAGCTTCCGGCTAGCGGCCGTCGACACCAGCTAACAGCTAACCACTACAGCTAACGGCTAGCAGCTACCGACGGCTAACAACGACAGCTAACAACGACAGCTAACAGCTAACGACAACTAGCAGCTACCGACGGCTAACAACGACAGCTAACAGCTAACAACGGCTAACAGCTAACGACAACTAGTAGCTACCGACGGCTAACAACGGCTAACAGCTAACGACAACTAGCAGCGGCAGCTAACGGCTAGCAACGACAGCTAACGGCTAACGACGGCTAGCAGCTAACGGATAACAACGATGACTGACGGCTAACAGCGGCAGCTAACGGCTAGCAACTAACGACGTGTTGACATCTGACTGTTAACAATTTTTTTTCCGGTGCCGGAGAGGAGGTTCGACCAGCCGGTTGACCTCATGTGGACACTCTCATTTTTTTCACCACCTCGACGGCGGTTCCAGACGCCACTCACGGTATCATCGACGCCTGGGTGGTGCACTCCTGGACTCCGTCTCGCCTCGACAGTTCCGGACGTCGCCCATGCTCCATCGGCCAATGGGTGGCGCGCTCCGGGACCCTGTCTGGCCTCTCCTGCCTTCCGGGGATATCCAGACGCCACTCACGTTCATCGACGCCTGGGTGGCGCACTCCTGGACCCCCTCTCGCCTCGACAGTTCCGGACGTCGCCCATGCTCCATCGGCCCATGGGTGGCGCGCTCCGGGACCCTGTCTGGCCTCTCCTGCTTCCCGGTGATGCCTCAGCACCTGCTGAGGACTTCATGCCCGCCGCCGCGGCACGTCTGCCTGCGGCCGGGTTGCTCTCCTGCTTCCCGGAGATACCTCGACACCTGCCGAGGACTTCGTGCCCGCCGCCGTTGCACGTCTGCCTGCGGCCGGGTTGCGCTCCTTCCTCCCAGGGGGACTGCTCCTCTCTTCCGGGGATACCTCGACGCCTGCCGAGGACTTCATGCCCGCCGCCGTTGTGCGTCTGCCTGCGGCCGGGTTGCCCTCTTTCCTGCTGGGTTCTCCGCAACACCTAGTGCGGCCCCCTTACGACGGCCCGCCCCCGGTGTGGGTGCCCTCGCTCTCGTTAGGGCCCCTGCCCTCTCCTGCGGCCCCCTTTCGTGGCCCGTTCCATGGCCCGGTCCTCACCTGCGGCCCCACCGTCCTCGGCCCTTGTGGTGCTTCCTCCACGGACGTGGGGATATATATTTTTTGCCATGTTTGAATTCTGGGGGGGCTTGTGTGGTGACCACCTATTTAACCACTGGTACATAATTCAATCATGGAACTACAGGTTGGGGGTATTGTTCCGCACGGACACTAATGCCTACTGTACCTCCGGGGCATATACTGTGTCCTCCTTCCTTTATCTCTCTCTTGTCTATTCGGACTGCATGCCAGCAACATCTCCTTTTCTGCTCCTCATTAAAGTTCCCTTTTGCACCTTCGATGCACCGCCTCTGACTCCATATCTCTCGGCACTACAGCATTTTATTATAAAGTTGTGTATATTTACAGACCGTTGCAAAAACTAAGAAGCTTATAAACATCAGGTTTAAAACTAAAAGAGCTTTGAAACACAATGAAAGATGTTTGGAATTTTATTTGAGTTATTAATTTAAACTTTTTGTCTAGATGCTGATTTGAAACCGTTGTTACATACAGTTACGGCATTTCCTGTTTCTGCCGGAGAGAGGGGAGGTCGTCCCAAAGCTTGCTGCTGTATTTACTCCCTCCATCTGACAGGAGGGAGCCTCGTTGAGCTGTGAGTGTGGCTACAGACGGAGTTCACTCCATCACGGAGGGGTAGGGTCGAGGGAGTGGTTTGGGATTGGGCCGAAATCTCATTAATCATAATGGCTGATAAAGGGGATCTCCCCTTTGAAAGCGCAGAAACACATGTGAAATGGTGACTTGTTTTTAATAGTGATAAGGTTTCCACTAATAAAAGTAAATTATTTGTTAATATGAGACACAAAATTAAACACAAAGACGTTAAAGGTTTATGATACTCAGCAGAGACTTGCCTGACCCTGGTTTTTAATAAGGGCTGACTATGTGCTGCAGAGATCTGTAGTGCTATGTATTTCCACTGGGACTGGTTTGTATATCGACCCCATTGGCTTTGAATACACCCATGACTGAGTCTTGCTTGCTTATTTTCTTCCCCTACCATTACACACTCAATGCTTGTTTGCATCTCAGCTCAAATTATCAAATTATTTACTGAAATTAGAAAATTAAACTTCACTTAACGCTTTGTAAACAAGATTTTATTGTAGGTTTTGCCATTATAATGCTAATGCTCTCGCAGTCATACCAATATTCTCCCTGTCCCAATTTGAGGTAGGTTTACTTCTGAACAGAATATTTAACATTTTCTGGATTATTCTGTTGAAGTCAACAGTGATTACACTGATAACGCAGAGCAGTGTTCCATTTATGCACCCTGGGTTTGCAGTGAGTGGGTTGTGTAGTCTTCTATGAAATCCCATTGTTGGCTTTGCTCGTTAGATGTTAATTTTCAACCCATTTGGGAATCTATAAAGGATATTCTGGGGTTGACTTGATTGCTCGATAACTGCAATAGCCTTACCTCACTTCAGAGACCGACTTTTTCTCTGTTGTCGTTGCATAATGTCAAACACACGTCCCTTTTTCCTGTGAGGAGATATAGAATTAGTCTTATCGAGTCTCGTCGAGTTTGATCCAGAATAAGGTCAGCTCAATTGAGCACCAGCATCAACCAACAAATCAACAAAAAAATGAATAATGGATTCTATCATCTTGATTAGAGATTTACTTTAGGTTACCATGATCATCAACACTAAAAATATGAAAACGTTATTTACAGACAGGAGGTTGGCATCAGACTAGTGATAGCTGTGGGAAGAGGTGTGGTTGTGGGGCAAGGTGGTGGGGTAGCAGGGGGCATGGTTATGGGGGCCATTTTGAGTGAGCGGAAACTCTTTGGAATTAGATGTGTTGTGGGAAAGGGAGCCAATGAAAGTTCGGAATAACCGGGGTGAACTGATTACCAGATCTGTATGCACTGGAGTTCATTGGACTTTGATGATCCATTAGGAATAAAGTTGCAGTACTCAATTCTGGAAGTAAATTAAAGTATCTGCAGTAAAGAAAGATAGTGATGGGTAGAAACCAGCTATGTGATTGTTGTTGACAATATGGATGTGTGGGTAGGGAGACAGAGTGGAGTTATTGATGCTGAGGCAAAAGTTGCTGAGGCATTTGGGAATGATGATGATGATGATCATGTCTGATTATCACAGTTTAGTTTTGTAAATGGAAGTTGGCTTGCATCCATGGTTTAGTTTCAGTGGGGCAGTTGTTCAGATTGGAGTTAGCTGCAGTGTTGATAAACTTAGTGGAAATGTTGAGCTGGGCATCACTGGCGCAGAAGTGGAAGTAAGGACCATTACAGGATATGATGTTTCCAAGGGAATGCAAGAACAGGATGAAAAAGAGAGGACAGAGCGTCAAACCCTTGGGATGGAGGAGCGGGGCAGAAGGTGCAGTTACTGATGTTGATGAACTGTTGTCTATTTATGAGTTATGACCTTAGCCAGAAGAGGGCAGCGCCGGTAAATTACCCTTGTATTTGTGTGTACTTCTGAAAGCGGAAAACCAGGCTCCCAAGACACTTCTCAATAAAAAGCCACAATACAAGAAGCTTTGGGGCATGTTTAAGTATGAACGTCCTATTAAAACAAAAAATATGAATAGTATGATCTCTTTATCATGACCTGAGGCATGAGGCAACCCATTGCTGAAGTGGCCAGTATGGTAATTCCAGTCAGCCAACTCACATGAAATAGATTTTTTTGTAAATGTAGAAAACGCAGAGTCCAGGCCCCAACCTTTACCCAAAACCACTTAAGATAATAACCAAGAGTAAGCCAATCATCTACATTATCTTTGCTATGTTGTAATTTAAAGACGCAATGTTTATTAGCAACAGCAGCTTTGTCACCATCAACAAAAACAGCATGAATATATACACGAACCTTGGCTCGATCTTTAACTGACATAATATTCTTGAGCACCAGTGGGCCGGAATTATTTATTAGCTTAGTTTTAGTCACCATCTTCAAACTATATACACTTGAGAAAAGTACTAGTGTAGACCTTTTATCATTGGTCTTTGACTGCTGCTCATGTTCCTGTGAACCCACACCCCCAGCATGAAGTTTGTGAGGATCGATAAAAGGTATGATGAAAGCTGCCCTTTTTAGCAGGTATGAGGTAGAAGCCTGCTGGGGGAAGTGTAGACAGAAGAGGTGGCAGTCTAAATGGAAAAGGAGTACACCTTGTACTCCAGGCTTATCAACCTCCACGCTCTCTCATCTGGGCCGACTTTGGTCTGTGACCTGAGCCTACTTCCCTTTGCCCTACCTTTTAAACGATTGTGGTTCAAAAATGTCTTTCTCGATTTGACTTCATTTCAAAGCTTAAGATGACGCAAGAAAGCAATATGAAGTGGTTTTGCACAACGTAGTGGAATGGAGTGGATGACTGATGAGTAAAGACACAATTCATTTTGAACATGTTTAAACAGGAATATTACCTGATCACAAAATTGAGTGGTTATGTCATTGATCATTTTGTCTTTGCTCTAAAATGATTTTGCAGGATGTGTCAAGTAGTTAGGGAAATGTAACATTATATACTTTTATTATGCCATTAGCGAAGATTTGTTAGTTATGTCAAGACGTTGCTAGAAATATTTTTTATCACCGAACATTGATCCTATCAGTTCAACTTGTCCCTGTGTTTGTTGAGAGGTCTGAGCTGTTGCTAGGTTTGACATGTTTTGTGTTCCAGGAAAGGTGAAGAGATCAGGTGGCAGCAGTAGTGACAAAAAACTGCAGTCAAGAAAAATAATCTGTCTTTACAGCCTGCGCAAAACCCTAAAGAAAAACATCTGCCGTTATTGTTTTTCTTTCTCTCTGCTGTACAGAGTTCTATTGCAAAAATAAATCTTGATCACAGTGTTGTTACCTGATAAATAAATTAGAATACAAATAACAACATAATATGTATTATTATTATTATTACGAATAATAATTAAATGTGGCCAGACAATGTATTCGCCTTGCAATCAAATACTGAGGGTATCATCATCATGACAGTATTAATGGTTTCACTTTGATATTTCTCAAGTATTTCTTTATACATTTTGACTAGCTAAAATTATGTATAGAAATGGACTGCCCAGACTTGATTGACGGGCCTCTCGAAGAAATTCAAAACATGAATCGAAGTCCATGAGGAGATTTGAAAGCAGGATACATTAATGTTCATTATTGAGCTGCCAGATAGACTGCCGGAACTTATGTGATTTTAAGAATGATTGCTTCGCACTTGTCAGCAGAAGTTTTGTGTCTCACACTGTCTGTGATGATTTCAAACCCCAGCCCATATAATATACGACTAGTCCTACATTTAAAAACAAAATTACATTATCGTAAATATCAGATCATGGTTTGAGTAGATCCCTATCCTTTCTCTTTATTAAATGATAAAGGACGACAAAAGAAAAGATTGTTTTAAAAAGAGAGATAAACAGCATGTCCGATGATTATAATGATGGGGCACTTGTTAAGCATTTCCTGGGCTACAGATGTTGGCAGATTAGCAATACTTTGTAGTGGAGAAACACACTTCCTCTGTGTCATATTGTCTATGCCTGTCTCTAAAACCCCACATGCATTTACACAGGAACACACTGTATAATTAATCAGATGTTTTCTTGATAGGCAAGCCCTTGGCGTTACAATGAGTGATTTATGATTTATCACAAAGGTGTTTATAATAAATAACTCTTAATATCATTCAATCGGTGTGTAAACAGAAGACGCATCAATCCGTACCATACAAATAATTAAATAAATTCTTGAATGAGAATTAATTTCTAAGTGCTACAGGGAATTGAAAAGACAAAGATGGTCAGCATCAAATAAAAAAGGCCTAGCACAATTCTCTTTTGAATATTTTGTGGTTAATATGAAATGACTCAAGTGCCATAGTTTAATGCTGACACATCTGTTCGACATATTGATGTAGATTTGTTGGATCCATAACAAGACATTTTTTTTTCTTTAAAATAGGCTACAAATGCTAGGTGACCTCCCCTCTTTCTTACTCCACATTCCCAGATTATTTTCATTGTCAAGGATATAATCGTCTTTTTGCAATGTGCAAATAGCCCTTTGAGTTGAAAGAATACAAAACACGCAAACACACAAATCAGCTTTAAAATTAGGACCTCCACAATAATGTGAAACTATTACAATTAGCGGATCATACAAACTTAATGAGCAATTGAATTGGTTTATACCTAGATATTAAACCACACAACTTACATTCTCACACTGCTAGTAACCACTAAATCCTACACACGGGGCCTTTGAAACGACATATTCCAAACCTCATAATGTTGCAAGAAGGTATGTCAGAGAATGATCAAATTCATTAGGAAACGTCAAATGACCTTTGGTAAAAACTCAATGTTTTAATCCTTTTAACTCCTTTTTTTTCATAAACACTCTGAACTCTTAACCTCAAAGAATGCCCACACACAACAAAATACTCCCAAATTCAACACCGTTGAATCAACAGTGTTCCTTACAGATGATGATATTTACAGATATTTCAATCCATCAAACAGTTAGTGAGATATTTTATTCCACACCAAAGTGGTAGGCCGACCAACCAGCATTGCATTCTCAACACTCAACTAGCATTACGAAAAATATGTTCACTCCATCTAATATTATCAGTCAAACTGACAGGAAAACATATCGCTTACCCTGAATTTTGGCGTGTGATTTATTTCCCCTGGATCGCAGCTCTGCCTTCACTGTTTTCGGATATACTTTTGCCACAATAACAACAGGAGAAAATGTGTAAAATTACTCTTTTTGATCATAAATCACTTTGTTAAAACGTCCAGTCTCTGTATTTCTGTGTGTCTGTCTGTGTTTGTGTGAATGTACTGCATACGGTATGACTGACAGATGAGCCTTGCAGGCAAAAAGAGGAGCTGCGGTGTTGCTTTCTGGTCATCTCTGCTTCTGTTGGGCTCAGAAAGAGAGCGTGGGAGTGGGATGAGACTGTTGTGCAATTGATCTTTTGACTGGATATCTAAAGCTGCAACATAAACAGTAAAACAGTAAACAGTAAAAATAAATAGACAAAAGAATGGAGTAGTGCTACTACAAACATACCACAACATTTTTTTAATGGATTGTCAGTTGGTAAAAGCAGCAGAAAACGACAATCGGAGACAATTCAAAAAGTAAACAAAAAACAAACAAACAAAAAACAAAAAAAACACTGACTAGTAAAGGCAATACACATTTATTTTCGTATGCATCTCCAAAACATTTATTTAACAAGCTGCTAGTGGAGAAGGATTTGGAAGCAAAGTTCAAGAGAGGGAACAAATGTTCTGTTGGACATTTCAAAACACAGATTATCAAAACCCCAGAGTTTTGTAGTGTGAAATTGCCTAGTGGTGTAGTGTGAACAGTTCGGCAACCGGAAAGATCCAAACCATAACATCATAGAATGCTTGCCTTCTTCTCTTATCCGGCCTGTGCAAATAAAATGTCTGTAGTTCCCTAAGAAGATAAAAGTGTTCAAGTTCTAAGAGATACCTAACAGCGCTGAAGTGCAACAGTAAACAAGTTTTAGACTCAGACAAACGGCTTGCCTATCTACAGTTTCTGCCTTTTCCCTTATGAGAGGTCATGCACAGGACTCAACAAACAAATATTTGGTAGATGAATAAACCGTCTAAAGCTCTCTACCATCTCTTGGGACTGTCATTTTGGAAATCAAAACAGAATATGAATGCCACACAGCTGTGCCAAAATGTGATAGCTAATTTTCTTGCATGACTATTCACTCACACGCCACAAGAAAAAGACAAGCTTGCTTCAATGTAACAACCAACCAAAAAACAAACGTTTCAGTAAAGTCAACTTTCAATTAAAGACAATCTGTTGCCTGCCCATCTATGCTACACTGAGCTCCTTTCTATCCCTGCATTATGAAATATATACCTGCCAAGGACCAAAAGGGAAAGAGTAAAATAAGCTTTGGCAGTTTTCCATATTTCTTCGTACCTTTTTTTATTCTCTTTCTACAGAACTTTGAGAGTTCAATTTACTGCATGTCTGCATTTGACAAAAAAGCCAGCCTAAAACTGAAAAGATAAAGGGATTAATTCAATCCTGTTTTGCCAGCGAAGAGTGTAAAAACATTGGTACTCGTGATGTGAACACTCTCAGCTACCACAATTTGTAAAGTGTTGTGAGTAAAGTGCCAATGTTTCATGAGACAGTATATACACCTCGACAATCTCGGGACCTCCATGTCACAGAATAACATAACGTCTCTTTCTTTAGTTTATCCATGCATTAACATTGAAATCATAGTTCTGACAGTCAGTGCTAGGTATTAAAAGAACATTTATGATTGTAAAAGTAATCGATCGATAACTGTGTTAGATATCAGATTCCATATTTGGAGACTAGAAAAAACACAAATGTGAGGGGAAGGATACACAAAAATTACAAAACTTTGGCAAGGTCTCTGATGCAACATATCAAGTCACCCAACCGTTACATTTTTGTACTGCAAAAACTACAGATCTAACCAAGTCTAATAATCTTATATTTAGATTCTAAATCTTGATTTTAGTTTAAATAGCTTATCTAGTGCTTTCTATGGAAGATTTGACTTAATTCAAGTAAATGTTACTTGCCTTGTCTTGATAAGCAACTTTGTCTTTATTTTAGTTATGTTTAACTAGATACAAGGGACCTGTCTATAAAACATCCACTTCAAGGCTAAAAAGCCTTATTTTAAGCACTAGTACACAGCAAAATCATAAGTGTTAATTTAACTCTTATAGAGTTAAAATCAACACTTACTTGGTGTTTATATAATCCTCACCAATTGGGAGTTAAAGTTACACTTTGGAAAGTGTTAATGTTTTAACTCTTTAATAGTGTTAATTATCTAACACTGACAGTGTTGTTTTATAACCATTTTTAACACTCAATTGTGTTATTGCTTTACACTGGGAGTGTTGATTTATACTATTTAGAAAGTTGTTCAATTACACAGGAAAGTGTATTTTTAACACTAAATTGTGTTATTCCCCTGCACTGTGAGTGTTAATGTTGAACCTTCAGTGTTTTACATCTGAAATGGTATTATTTTACAATATTAATCAATGCACTGTACACACAAATAATTGTTACTATAAGAAAAACACAATCTCTATAGGTTAAATCTATTAGCTCTATTTACATTTAGATACATTTGTTGACTTCCACAAGACTTAAGAATATTTAATAAATCATTACAAACTCTCAATGTTGTCCTTTTTTATTAAACACTGCAAAGATTACAGCATCTGCACTTAACAGGCGTCGTAAACATGTTACAGATAATGTGTCTCTCCGCTCTATCCAGCACGGCATAATGCACATTTTGTTTTTCAAAACAAACAACTGACAACTGGTCAGGACATGTGACAAACAGAGAGGACTAGCTTATGTACACAACTATACAGTATATGCACATTTAAAAATAAAACAAAGGCACGACATATTCACTCTCATCTCCACCATAAGCACTTTGTAAGTCAAAGGGCTTATATATTACAAGGCTTTCTGCTTTGATTACATCTTTTTCATCACTTTCAAATACTTTGTAGGCATGCAAATGTTCACTAAAATGGTCAACCACAAGCTTTTTCACAAGGAAGTAGATAGCACCATCAACTAAAAGGACCTTGTTTATTTTTGCAAAAAACAGGCATTCCATCCTCAACGCAAAGGACTAGTCCTGTCCTGTACTCTGTCCCACTGATTGTGACCCAATTAGTAGAGAAGATGTCTTTTGGTACAGCAGCATGCAGAGCTTGAGAAAACCTCTCACTATCCTTATCCAAATTAAATGGTTTCAGTGGTCCATATGCAATATGGCTTAAAGGTGATGTATCCCAATGATATCCTATGGACATTTGATGTTTTTCGGCAAGTGATTTTGTGATGTTTTTGAAGTTTTTTTAGAGTGTTTTTGAAGACTTTGTGTTTTGCTTCAAATCTCATGCTCCACATATGTATCAGGGGTCCTATTTTTCTAATACAAGATGGATAGTGGATCATAAAGTGATGTTTTGGAATTAGGTTTCTATGTGGATACAGCTGTTTGAACAAGTCATGATATTCCATTATCAGATGTTTCAAAAGCACAGTCATGCCTAATGTAACAGAAGGAGAAAATATGATGTTGATTATCTGCAGTAAAAGCAGCAGCAAAAGCCAGTTTTTGTTTCCTTCTGGCACAATGTCACCAAAAAGCAAAGGAATGTTTCTCACAAGACAAAGAGTCGGAATGGAATTGAGGCCTATATTATTGCCAATGCTGTCCAAGTTAATCCTTGTAGGACGGTTTTTGCGCTCCAAGTACCCATAGTCAAAAGCATAAATTCTAGAGAGCAGATCAGATTTTGACAAAAGATTTTCTGACAGAAACTCGAAAAGTAACTTCATCTCGAACTGAGCAACCCCTTCGAGAATGTCATGCATTATGTCCAAAGAATAATTGTGACTAACATGAAAGAACTGTAGGTTGTTGAGAGTTGAATTATTTTTTAAACCAAATACTGATAAGGTCTGTGGATCTGATTGCAACTCATTGCAGTGCATTTCAAAAAGCTCTTTTCCACGCAAGATTATCTTGTGGTTATCCTCATTGTACACAGTCTGGGCATCAACTTTTTCGACCAAACACAGGCGACAGTAATGACGTGCATTAAACGATTCTGTAAACCCAAGAATTCCATGCATCCCCAAGTTGTCCCCAGTTATCTGACATATAGTGCCATGGACTTTCTCAGTAGAGAATGGCAAGTCAAGGCCATGACTTTCGAGTTTTTTGATGTCTTTAATCAGAGGCTGCAGAATAGGATCAAAGCCATATTTTTTCACATCTTCACTATGAAACAGTTCAACCAAATGGATGTTCATCAAAACAGAGTTAAACATTGGTGGCAGATTTCTGAGGACAAAATAGAGAGCTTCCATGTTGTGAACACCTCGTTTTGAACCCAGTGGGTTAGCAGTTTCAAAGTCATCATAGTAAATCTGAATTTGTAAAGCAAGCTGTTGTTTCCCCAAGCAATTTGCAAATGTCCGAATTCCGGCACATAAATTGGATTGTCTCCAAAATTGGAATGTAAACGAAAGTGTCTTTCACTGGAACTTGATCATATGCACCAGTTTGTTTATTTCGTCTTGTATCAAATCGATGTCCTAACATTATTTCTACTGGCTCAACAACCCCCCCATTTCTGGTTGAAATATTTTGTCCTTTTTGTTTCAGTATTGAAGCTTTCAAATGGGTTTTCAAAATTCTCAAGACCTTCTTCTAATCTAGATCTTACAGCAGGGATCACCAACTACATTTGTCCAAGGGCCGAAATGTAACCAATAGACACCATCGCGGGCCAGCGATTTTGATATAGCCCAGAATTTTATAAATAGTATTCAGATTACTTTTGGAATACTTTCTTTTTCCATAACAGATGGGTATGTTTTGGTGCACAGGAGACACTTATTTTACTGTTTTCATGGCTTATCAAGAACTCAAACACAACATCTTGGTGTCATTCTGGACAGCTCTCTCATCTGCACCCCACATAAAAAACATCACCCGGACTGCATTCTTTGTACCGTCTTAAAACCTTTCCTTGGAATATGTTATGAATTGTAAGGTGTCCTTGGGTGCTTTGAAAGGCACCCCTAAATAGAATGAATTATCATTATTATCTGAAACGATGCAATAACTTTTAAAACTTTTTCCAGTCACTTGCCCCATGCATTCAGCAACAGCAGGCCATTCACTTTGATTTCATCCCGTTATGAAATGTCATCATTTCGACAACAGGGTATATGCAGGAATCCTGAAGTCAAATTTAATACCTTTAAGACCTTTTTTAAGACCCTTTCCATACATTTTAAGACCTCATCGCAACTTCGCTCTGACGTCATCACCGTCCCTCACACATTTGTCATATGTTTACAAAAAACGATATGTTAAGACTTTTCTCGTTCTTAATATAGACTATATTTAGGGTCGATATTTGTTGACCTTAGTTTAAAATAGCAGATCACTGTGACCGGATATAGTTTGGCTTAGACCCCGGCCCCACGAGGACGCATACAGTAAAACACATACAGTAAAACACATACGCAAAAAAGTCTTCTGTTCACACGCATTCGATTCATTAATGTGTCCGTTCACACTAGACCGCTGGAAATGCTGGAAATGCCGTAGTACATATGCGAGGCCTGTAAGTGGCGCTGCTGCCGCCACAAAATACACCAAAAGCAGCGAAGAAGACCCCGGAGCATGGTTGTCATAGTTGCCCTTCTGTTTATTCTCCGCGGTGGACGGCGTGTTCTCCTGCTGTATATCTCTCAGGTAGTCCACCAGCAGATAACCCCCCCCCACAGAGCGGAGCAAGGCAACGAAACTTAAAACAAGAAGCAGCATTTTATGGCACGCTATGCATGGGGCCGCCTTGAGGGGGTTTCCCGACATGTTGTTTCAGTAAATTAAAGGGTGTTTCATGTTGTCGTTGCTTCTTAATACCTTGGAAAATGCCGTTTAATACTTTTTAATAGCCTTAATTTTCGCTAAATTGATTTATCAACTTTTAATACTTTTTAAGACCCCGCGGACACCCTGGACAATATAGAAATGCTACATAAACGTTATCTTGCACATTTTATCTAACCATCTCCGTTTCTAACTTTCAATATATTTTAAAAGAGATCTCTCTCTCTCTCATCTGCGTGCGGGGGCGGGGCCTCACAGACACGCTGCATCTCTCTCTCGCTCACAGACATGCTGCAGCACTGTGCAGTGTGCACACAATTCTGCCGGTAATGAATATTACATTTTGTGAGGAAACTTTTCCACCAATAATTCCAATAAGTATTCCAAAATGTATTCACTTCAGGTTACGAAAGTAACTGTAATCAGATTACTCGTTTTTCAAATGTAACGCCAGCTCAATACAGTTAGCCTACTTGATTTTTGTATTCTGATTACGTAACGCCGTTATGTATTCCGTTACAACCCAACCCTGCTTCTAGGCTACTGTCCCGCAGCTCCAGCCTCTCTGTTGGACTCTGTCGCAGCGGGGCTACTGCTGTGATGCGGAGCGCATTAACCAGACTCTTCACTACGAAAGATCACTTCTTCTTCAGGGGAGGGAAGGTTTCGCAGTATGCAGTCAACTGTCCCGCAGCTGCTGCCTCTCTGTTGGACTCCGGTACTGCTGTTGGACTCCGGTACCTTACTCACGAGACGTTGTAAACAAATAAATGGGTGGGGGGCGAACGCAGTAACCTCTCCGCCAACGCCAGTCACCCCCGTCGTGCGGGCCGGATGAGAATGTCTGGCGGGCCGGATGTGGCCCGCGGGCCGCCAGTTGGTGGTCACTGTCTTACAGGATCATCTGTAGGCACCGCAGACAGTATTTCTTGCTTAACTTGGTAGTGCAGTCCAGTGGGAAGTTCTTCCAAATCACTAACAATTGTTGAAACAAAACTACTTGCCATAGTACTTCCTTGGAGTTTAGCAACAATTGAAGCACAAATATTTTTGGTATGTTCTTGTGATGTGATCCATTGTCCTCAAAACACCCAGCATTTATGCCATGTGTGACATTTGTTTGAGCAACATGTGAAGTACCTTGGAGACTGTGACAAATAGGTAGAAATGACGGAGAGTTTGCTGCATCACCACTTTGACATAAATCCCTCTCATGAACACTATTTAAATGTTTTTTGAAACCTGAATATGATAAAAACTGACGCCTACAACGATCTTGTGCACAAACCAACTTAAACCTGCTGCTAGGATAGAAACTGTGATCGATTCTTAAATGGCTTACCAAGGACTGGCAAGTCTTGTGTACAGCTTGACATATGAAACACTTGTACATGTTTTGATCCTAGTTCAAGAGTTTTGCCCGCAACTCACGGATTCTGGGAGACTCATCTGTTGTGTTGATGTCGATGTTGTATACTGTTGTCTGGACAAATGTGTACAGCGGGACCAACGACTCCTCGTAGGACAGGTTGAACACATAGTGAGATTTGAACAGTTCGTCAAAAGCACCCAATGAGCTGGTGGCTTGGCATGGTATGAGCGGTTTGTCGATTACAATGTAGAAGGTGTCAATCCGGTTCCGGGTTCGGCCAGCAGCCAGGATGTACGGTTGTTGACCCTTTCTTCCCCGCAGGTGCTCATTGATGCTGCAGCACGTCTGAAAATCAGAAAAACATGAACACCGTAAAGTAAAAGGTTGGATAGTTATCCAGCAATGTTAAAATGTTCAGTTTAGATTTCGCCTCCCTTTTCTTGCTGGGGGAAGAAAATATGAGACATGCATACCTTGTGGAAGTGGACCATTTTGTCCACTGCATCACTGGGACTGATCTTGGTCCTCTTCTGTCCAGCAGTGGGTGGCAAGAGATAGAGGAGCAGCAGCAGACAAGCCATGTCACTGTCCCAGCCTATCAGGAGGAGAAATCAGACAACAACAAAATGTCAGTGTCTACCTCAAAATGCACAAAGTAAAGAGCACTAGCTATTTGGAATATAACCAAGGCTGCATGTAGCTTACTGGTGTCATCGTTCTCTGCAAGTGTCTCAGCAGCGTTCAGAAGTCGACACAGCTCTGTTGACTGAGTCAGATGTTTGGCTTCTTTGATAATCTTGATCTTGAACGCAGTGTCCCACTTCTCAAACATCTTGCAGGCTGTTTCAGTACCAAACAGCAGCAGGAAGTTTTGAGTTAGCTGTTGATTATACACAGATGCAAATATATTAAGCATTTAATTGCTTGCACCCAACCAAATTAAAGATTAGAGTTTAAAGACTGGACTTTAAATTAGTAAAATGTAAAACTCACCAGTCCTTTGACATCTAACAAACGTGGAAATGTTTTAAAGACATCTGCAGTTCGCTGTGGGTCACGCACTAAGTCCTGGCGATGTTGTAAGGTTATTTTCATCTTCTCGAACACACTTGCTTCATCGGGAGAGTGAACAAGAAAGGATAACGCCTCCCTGCAAGCATCTCCATCAAGCTGATGAGGCACTGTGGGTGCTGATCTTGGGCGGTTCGGTCCTTGTGCTTGAGGAACTGTGGCTGGCACAGCCTGTTGACTGCGTGTTGTCCGATTCTTTCTGGACATGGTCCTGGGGCGCCATGATAAATATTCTGTGTTTTTTTCCCCATCGTAGAAGTGCTCCTGTTAAGACATTTTAAAAAATATTAGAAAGGTCTATCACTCATTTATCTTTAAGTTTTTCTGCAACATTATTACTAACTTCAAATGTTGTAGCATAATATGGCGTGCATTTTTTATATCAGTATTAAAGAGAAACCAAATATGACACCAGATTTTAAGAAGTAACGTTTAATAAGTAACTCAATCATATAAACTTAAGTCCAAAGCTGCGATTAAAAAAAAAAAAGTTTAAACTTACATAGCCTTTTCGAGAAAAGGGATCTTTCAGGGACGGAAAGAGACTAATGATTCCCAGGGCATACTTCTTCTGTTTACGGGAAGGAATCCTCCTTTGGAGCAAAGACAAAACAAAAACTAAATCAAAATGCCCCAGTAATGTTGCTAGCTCCACAGCTAAGTTCCTTCAATGCCACACGTTTAGAACACCCATTACCATACTTCTTAACAAACCATTTTAGTTAGATTTTTTTTTAAGAACAATGCGTTTCAGAAATACTTACCCATGCATTTCAGTCATATGGCTAGCCAATATGTTGACAAGCTGTCTCCGAGTGCTGTGCTTCAGTGAATTTTCTGACTTGTACTCTTCCAGGACATCATCACCTCCAGGTTTCTTAAGCAAAGCACTTTCTACCATCTGCTCACACAAGAGATATACAGTAGTTAAGATACAGCACGTCGGCCGCGCAAGACAATGACAGTGTCAACAAACGTGAAGTTCGAGCCACCAAACGAGTTGCTTCAGCTGCCGAGAGAGAGGTAAATATTGCAGCACTACCAGATTACTAGCTCACACATGTATTTACTGACACAGTGTGACCTTATTAATTAACGCAATCGCGTCCAAACTAAATGGTAGCTATTATTATGACGCACAATAGAGAATTGGGGGTGTTCTATAGCTCAACTAATTAAACTGGCATACACAAGCTCATCTGTCGAAAACAGCCCTAAAAAGGCTAGTATTGCTATTGATGGATGGTATTGCAGGACCCAGAGCGCACGGAGCACAGAGCGGACAGCAGATAACGGAATTGCAGTTGTATTGCTTATAGATTATCAGAACATTTCAAAGGGGACACAGCCCCATTGGATATTAACCTATGGATTAACTACATCATCGTTTTTATCGTTGTAATGCCATTGAAGACCAGACAATGAGGAAGGTAAGCCGTTAGCCTGGCGTATGTTAGTACCTAGCGCCACTTGTTTTGATGTACGTTTTAACCTCGCGAGTTTGTATCTTCCAGTGTTGAGGTGGGCACCGTTAGATTCTGTGTCTCCTTGCGATCATAAACGATGTGTTGGATGTGCGGCTAGGATAAGTAATAAGGGAGCTATCGGTGCAGTAATAGGTTAGCATTTTCGCTCGGGGCTAATTCAGAGGCTCACTGTTAGCATTGTGTTTTTTAAAATGTTTTATTCCGGATCGTATGCCACTCTATTCGACCGAATCGGTTCATAAGCATAGGCCATGGGATGCCTGGTAACTGTAGATGCTTCCACATCAATGTCATCTCCCGACGAATAGTCAAATTCATCGTTCAAAACGTCGATCTCATTGCGAAATTCCTCCATCGCTGCCATATCTGCTACGTTGTGTTGACTTTCGGTGGAGCGAAAACACAGCCAGTGACGTCACCATTTGGGACTCCCCTAATGGCGGCGGCCTGGTCCCGGAATTCCCCACCCGGCCGGCGGATAATTAATTTTCTTTTGGCGAGTAATATCATATACAATAAATATTACGATCAATATCCATTGTAAAATGAATAAACTACCGGAATATTATAACTGTAATTGGTGTTTCCTTTCCCCTTTCCCCTTTTTCCTACTCAGTACCCCCTCCCTCTTCCTTCAAGGAACGTCTCTTTCCCCTGTTACCTGGTCTCTTATTATCTATGGCAGTGGTTCTCAAATGGGGGTACACAGACCCCTAGGGGTACTGCAGGGGGTACGTGAGATTTATTTTTATGTTGATGGAAAAAAAAATACCAATTTTAACGAAGTTTGAGCAGTGGGTTTTATATTAACAGAGTTACACATATTTCAAAACGCGAAGTGTAATAACTGCAGTGGCCTTCCTGTCACTGAGAATAACAAAGATCCTCAGTGAAGCACAAGCCCATGTTTCTCACTATATTGTAAGTACAACTTATTAAAAAGATCAGTTCAATGCAACTAATGTCGTCTTAGTGTTATTGCATGATGTTAAAATTGGTTTGCCATGAATTTAGTGATGGATTGTAAACATTTGAAATGTAGCATTTAAGTGTTTCTCAGTTACAAGGTTGTTGTTTTAATAAATCAGACACCGATGGTGCAGCACTGTATGTACCTCTTTATATAGGCATTTATTGCCTAACAAATTGTTTTTGTGCTGATCAGGGGGTACAATTTTTTTTTCAAAGGGGGTACATTATTGAAAAAAGTTTGAGAATCACTGATCTATGGCATAAGCAATACTGGACGAAGAACAATATCTTAATTTCTGAGGTTGTGGTGCTTTTCATTTATCACACCAAACTTGTTCAAACAATCCATGCCACATTACACATTTAAACATGAACAGCTTAACACACCAAGTATGGCTGAGCGATATGGATAACAACAAAAAAATCACAATATCTTTGACTTGAATTTTCACACACTTCATCAGATGTGGACGACTATAACGCTTGCTGCATTATTTAATAATGCGAAGACCCGCCCCTACTGTGCTTCTCATTGGCCCTGAAAGAAGAAAAACCTGGAATGTGCATCCATGTGGTGTTTGTCATCTTTCATAAAGTCGGAAAATTAGTGACTTTATTTACCATGTGTTTGTCAGAAGCTGATCAATGACAATATCCACTAAAAGATGTAAACAACGAATGCCAGTACTATATTATTTACATCGAGAGATCCTCCTCAGTCCTCAGTGTTTACAAGTGGATGGCTGTTTGTGTCCAAATGATGGCAAACGGGGAATTTCGAGGATCACCTGAGCACCACAAGCCAAGCTCCGCAGCGCCAGCGGAATGTAACACGTTGTTCAGTTCACCTTCACCAGAGAGGCAGGACAGTGACCAAGAAGTGCAGTTAAGGTAACGTTAGTAACTGAACGTAGGAATAAAAGTCCATAGGGGTAGGCGTATGTAACATATTAGTGCTTTCAATGTATTAAGTAGTAGTACATTAATTGGTTAACTGTTAGCTGAATTAGCTAAGATAGCTAGCTAACTACGAAGCACGTGTTGCTAGCTAACCTTAACCTCACTAATGGGGTATGTAAAAATTAAGCTAGAGAAAAGTTGAGAAAAGTTCAACTTTTCAAGCGTCGACGGAAGCGCCAGGCAATCAAATCATATGCCAGTACAAGCGCTAGCCAATCAAACCACGTGCTTGTGTGTCCGGGGCGGGAGATTAATATTGTGATTGGTTGTTGGTCTCACGCCAGACCACCGGCAAGCTTCAACAAGGCTGCCGTGCGGACGTACCGTGGCCGTTTCTCAATCTCAAGGATACTAGCTTCCAAGCCAATATTTCAAGGATGCTACTTCATCGAGTGCCGCCGAAGGACTGTTCCAATCTCCAGCATACTTGGAATTCCACCGAGGCCGCGTCCTTGGTTTGGGGGAAATTTCGAGGCTGCACATGGGTAGACTTCGCGTCTTTAAAATCCCCACAATGCTTTGCACACGGACCAATTTCAAAAACCCTTGAGGAGAATGGCTGAACCGACGCAGCACACATTTAAATGTAAGTATGTAGTGACAACGGCGTAGAACATGTGTTGGTAAATATGTTACTTTGTTACATTTGTTTGTTATCACCAAAAATGTGTTCATTTTCATTTCATTTTCATTTCATTTTCATTTCATTTTCATTTCATTTTCATTTCAAACCTTTATTTAACCAGATTGGTCCCATTGAGATCATAGATCTCTTTTTCAAGGGAGACCTGCAGCATATAGGTTCCACATGAAACATAAAACAATAAAGTAGGGATGCACGATATTGTTTTTTTTAAACCGATACCGATAACTTCCTGCTTCTCAAGACCGATACCGATAATAAAAAATTAAAAATTAACGCCACTAATTATTTTAACGCATGTGTATTTTTTTTCCTTGGCCGCCCCGTAGTTTCAGAGCGCATCGAGTTTAAAATACCATCTACAAGCTGATGCTGACAGCCCCGCTTCTGCCGCCCGCTTGTGGCAGACCACACTTCCACGCTCACCGGCAGGCACCGACTGGCCATCTGGAGGACCGGGAGGGTGTGTGTATGTGTGGCCCGAGCGAGCGAGAGAGAGACCTTACGTGCATTGTTGTTGTTAGCATCTGGTGCTAGCTAGCTGCGCTAACGGATATAAGGAGCTGTTTAAATGAAAACAGAGGAGCGACATTTCGTCACAACTGCGCCGAGCACTTGACTTTATGCAGGAAGCCAGACAGTGGGACATTGTACGAAAAGTCAGTACGGATAGTGCGCAACATGATTGTGTTACAACCCGGCTCCTGGGCTGCAACATAAAGCGGGGAGGCGAGACGAGGGGTATGATATAATGTTCATTTATTCAAAACAAACAAACAAACAAACAAGCAACAAGAACCAGCAACAGGTCCCTGACGCTGGCACAGGACAAGTGCCCAGAGGAGACAGAGCGACGTAACGGCTGGGCTTCTCCTATATCCTTTTCCTTTCCAGGTGCAGCTCATCAGGCAGGTATCCTCCCACCGGTGCGACTCATCAGCCATGAACCTGTGAACACCCACAAAGCACACCCACAACCAGACGGCACCCCACGTGGTGTGGAGGGGTCGTCACAATTGCAGCGTCCAGGCAGCTCCGGTTCGAGCATATGCCTTGAGTTGCACATAGCTCCAACGCCCATACCACCGACCATAGATATATATAAACACTAGATGGCTCACACGCGCTGCTGGCCAATGGAGACCGACGTTGCCACTTGGCCGCCATCTTGCTACAGGCAGTGCTCTCATTCATAACATTATGGTTTACTATTTAAATAACCATAGCTTGCTCAATTTTCAACCGATTTTCAAACGGTTTGGTTTTTTATAAACATCAAAGATGTAGTTATGATACTGCATACTTATAATCATGGACTTTCATATGAAAATAACATTAATCAGATAAAGCAATAGCTATACACACACACAAGGTATTTATATTAAATATTTGCCGGTGTATATATTTCCATTTATTTTATTATATTGTCAATATTTAAAATAAATTATAAATAAATTATAAAATTAAAATACATTTATATTTTATATATAAAAATCGGTCTCATGTTACCACTCTGTAAACCAAGAGTTGTTAATTGAGCAATGCCTTAGCTTGAAGAACAGGGACACAACTAATGACAATAGCATATGTTGGTATATTATTTAGATATTCACACCTTTATCAGAAGAACCAAACCAACATAAAATGTGCTCACAGACAGGCCAGTTCTGTCTAATTTATCACAATTATTTTTGACATGAGATCTTCATATCATCCTAGTGTTGTATTTAGTTTCTAGATTTGTAAACAAATCCAGAACCTTTGAAATATGTTATTGAAAAAAGACCAAGAATAATATAAACTGTACCATATGTCCTTCTTTAGTCCATTTGTGGTTTGTCTTGACTCACCCCGGCTGATATATCACAAAATCCACTGTTTAAATTGTTCCCTATATTGCCCCTATGCCCCTGTAAGGTGTCCTTGGGTGTTATGAAAGGCGGCCCCCCAACATAAATGTATTATTATTATTAAGAAGAACAACTTGGTGTGGTGTGGAGGGGATGTAGGAAGCAGGAGCAGGTGGGGAGAGATGGGGCTTCAAGGTTCAAGGTTATTTGTTTTAAATGTGTCTTGCACACAATAAAATAAAATACAGTATACCACAAAACCAATAAGACACACAGTGACACATGGCACACTAACAATCAATCATCGTCCAGCCTCAGCTTTGGTATTCTTTCACAACCATGTTATGGGTTTATTAGACTGAGCAAACATAAACATATGTGGTGATCCCACGGGTTCTTGTTTGCAGACAGCGGCGATTGGAGCATCCGTAGGCTGCACAAAAGTCCTGCATAGTCAGGTACTTCTGTAAACACAAAGCCAGCAAATTCCTGTATCATAATGCAAGATGTTTTTAACAAGCCAAACCACTTGGAAGAAATCATGTGTAACTTAAGTTATGTTGAAAAGAAAGAGCAGTTCTGCCTCTCCCACTGGTGTAAAGTTGCTGGGTGAACTTTGTAATACTAGGTCTCACTCACAGCCTCTTGTTATTAGCCAGCTAATAAATACAACCACATACAGAAAGAAAAGCTGCAATTTCAACATGTCCAAGCATCCTGTATCATAGCCATACTAATAATGTTTATAATAAACCAAACCGTTTGTAAATCAGTCAAGATTTCAGCGAGTTAAGAGTATTTTTGTGCAGATCACTCACCTTACAACAGCTACCATAACGCGAATCAGAGTAACTGTTGACTGTAGCAAGATGGCGGCCGGTCAGCTACGCTGGAAAATCTCCCATGAGCCATCTAGTGTTTATATATATCTATGCCACCGACGACATGTTTGTTTACTGTCCTGGCTTCACGGCCGCTCACCATTTACGTCACAGCCAGGCATGAGTTAGGGAGCGCTGGATTTGTGAAGAACTCCCCTCTTCCTAAACCACTAATACCACAGTACTGGCAAAACGGGAGGAGCCGAGTGAAAAACAAGCGCCCCTCATCCCAATCCACCCACACCGCAGTATTTTTTTCTTTTTTTTTACCCAAAAAATATATTGTATATTATCGGGGCTATTAATACTGGTATCGGGTTTATCGGGATGACGTCATAATTCCTAATATCGGACCGATAATTATCGGGCCAATAATTATCGTGCATCTCTACAATAAAGGACATTATACATTATATTTACAGGATACATAGTTATAGACATTTACAAGTGCCCATTCCGTGAAAGTAAAGCAAGTTCATAATTAGATAGATATCGTGAGGTATTTATTTTCGGTACAGTTTATGTTGAAACCGTTAGAGAGAGTGGCACACTTGTTAGCCTGTTCCATTCTTCTTCGTTTTCCGAAGCCGTGGCTTGGAAGCATACTTGCTTCGTTTCTGAAGGAAGTGACTTGAAAGTACGCGACTACCAAGCCAGCATCCTCACGATTGAGAAACACCCCCAAACTCACAGTTGGGCGTCAGTCATGTAGAACAGGCAGTAGAGCTGAAGTCCTCATCAGGATGCACACCTTGTTTATGATTCAATACTTATCAGATAAACATTTTTTACTTATTTATTTGAATCCTTTTTTTATATATAACACAAGATGTATGCAGAATCAGCAGTGATGTTGTCACACCAATGGGAGGCAGGCATAGACTACACTAAACTATGCCCAGTCTACTTGAAAAAGTGAGGAGAAGAAGGAAAAGGGCCAGAGGTTTAGGGAATGGGGAAGAAAATAAAAATAAAGAAGAAAATACAAAAGCAATTTGTTTATCCTAGAAAGACCAGGAAAAAACAAAATGGTGGCAAGATGGGTTGAGAAGAAAGTGGAGAAATTAAGCTGGTTAAAGAAGTCTTGAAAATAGTCGTGATGTTGATTCGATATAATCAGTAGTGATGGCGAGATGAAGGCTTATGAAGCTTTGAAGCTTTCCAGACAATTGGTTCGCAAAAGGGTTCATCTCATGAGGCTTCATTTTGAGCTGAAAGTGTGTAAAACAGGCCGATATATCTCAACTGTGTTCTTATTATACATCCATGCTCGATACACGCTTCACCAAATCTGGATTACTCGAACCACGCTCCGAAGCCGCGGCGCAGTACGTAACATCACTACCAACAAGAAAGCTCTAATAATGGACCAAGTGAAGAGAGTCTCAATAAGGTAAGATTTTAAACGTTTTTCTTTAATGAAGTAGATTTTAGGAGTGCAAATGTTTGACCGTTTTAGAAGGAAGAGGTTTGACAAGTATACAATGGAAGTTTGAGACTAAATCTGTTGTGCTACTTTGACCTAAAGTACTTGATGGATAGAAGTTTTTTGTGTGTAGTAGTGATTATGCCACATGTTGTAAATCTGGGAACAGTGAATGTCAAAGAAGTCTGAGAGAGACAGAATCTTTGCAAACGGAAGCAACAAGGGGAGTTAGCAGGTCCGGCCTTTAATTGAGAAGAGAGAAAGCGAGCTAATTTTCCATCTGTAGTGTACAAGAACAATTGTGACGTTTGATAACCAGATCTATTTAGCAGAGTATAAAGTAGCATCTTCCATTTTAATTGTAATATTTATTCTCAGCATTATCCCAGCAAGATTATAGATCTATGTAAGGAAGCCTGACATATTCTCTAAAAAGTTCAGAATTAGAAAGAGCGTGAACTTTTGCAGTCTTTCACTAGCAGGAACCACGCCACAACAGTGTGATGTTTGTAAGTTTATTGGAGTAACATGTGAATGATATGAGGGGGGTGAAGGGATGATCTGGGAGGATGAGCTGTGGTCCGTGCAGTGGGAGACTCAGAGTGGGGGTTCCGTCTCCGGCATGATCTGCGTGGGCTGATTACGGACCCCCAGACGATAGATACCTGGAATTAAAATGTTAGTATACACACAGTATATAAATATGCATGGTTTAAATATAAATGGTGACGGGCAGAGGATGTTGGGATGAAGGGATGAAGGATGTAGGGATGTTGAGGGGAGGGAGGGAAGAAGGGATGGATGTATCGCTTGGTGTGAGTCGGAAGGGGAACTGTATGGTAGAAGGGAGAGGGAGGGTGGGTTGAAAGGATGGAGACAAGCAGTGGCCGGAAGTTTTGCCGGATATAAGTAGGGGTGGCCGTGGTTCGAGGTGGAGTTTTAGGCGTGGCCATGCTCCTGAACCTATGTTAACAATTCAACCTCATTTCACTAGCAGGAACCACGCCACAACAGTGTGATGTTTGTAAGTTTATTAAAGTAACATGTGAATGATATGAGGGGGGTGAAGGGATGATCTGGGAGGACGAGCTGTGGTCCGTTTAGTGGGAGACTCAGAGCGGGGGTTCCGTCTCCGGCATGGTCTGCGCGGGCTGATTACGGTCCCCCAAAAGAGTCGGATTAAAAGCAGCTGAGTTGAGCGTGTGCATGTCTGACGTCGATTAGATTGTTGCGGATGTAGCGTGGTACGCTTGGGATGACCAGCGGCCGAGGGCCTGGATGGTTTGGATAAGAGATGCCCGGTCTAGCTGCTGTGGACGCTGCGCCGATGCGGGAGAAATGGCTCTAATAATGTTCTGAGAATGCCCCCAAAATGTGCGGGATGTTCTGAAAGTGTTTCTGGACCAGAAACATGTGGCTTGAAAATGAAATGCCCAGAACAAATGACTACATCTTCACTTCTAAATCCAACTAAACATTACCATTGAGGAGTTAGAATGATGCGCGTGCGGTTTGCCCAGAACCGGGCCTCCGTTACACTCTAAAGGGAAAATAAGTTTATGCCATAAATGTTAGGTTGGGTTGTTGGGGCAGGTGCTCCTGGTATGAGCGACGCCGCGGAAAGAGCAGATGTGAATTAGGCGGCAGTTAGAGAGAAAGCAGCCTAGCTCATTGAAGTTATTACACGCCATCCTGCCTCCCTGCGGGTGATAGACGGTTGAGGTCTGAGGCGTTGCATGATAGAGAGGGAAGTGAGTGAGGTGTAGGTGTAAAAACCTGAGCCTCCGAAGCGTAAGGCCATGTCGAGCTCTATGAGGAGGTACTTGTCTAACTCGGTTCTGCGTGTGGGATAGACTAAGTAGATGACGTTGCGGTAAAGGGAAAAAGCTAGGGCGAACTCTGCGGGGGTTAAGTCCTTAGACCTCAGAGCTGATGGATTTCGCAGCTGTACTAAACCAAAGTTGGTCTGCATTTTCCTAGGCTGGCTAGTGTCGATGATTGATGGCTGTAGTAGCTGAGCTAAGTCTAGGACTGAGGAGGCTGGCTGGATGGGTGGTGTTGCTGTGGCTAGAGTGTAGCTGGTTGCACAGGGAGGAAAAACGTTTGGGTGTTGGGGGAGGGGGAAAGGATAGACCAGTTGGAAAAGAAGGTACTGGGTAAGAGTCTGCAAATGGGTTAGCATGTAGCATGGCCCCTTGGGTTACTGGGTGAGGCGCTGTTGCTACGGGGTTAGCTGCTAAAGGAGGAAGGTAAGCAGAAGCTGGGTTGCTGTGGACTGCTGAAGGTAGAGAAGAAGAAGGGATGGAGGGATGAAGTATGAAGGATGTACGTGCAAGGGGATTTTGTGAAGCCTGTGAGCACAGGGACGAGAGAAAGGTTGACATGAGCTGCGACATGTCAGACACAGAGAGAGCAGGCACAGAGGGCAATACGACCTGGCCCCCACCAGGGGGTGCTGGTGAGTCGGGCTGTGTCCGAGGAGGAGGACGGAGGCCTGTGACGTCACGACCCGTGGTGCGCGCGCGCCGCGCGGTGGTTGGCTCTGCAGCAGGAAGAGCTGTGTGTCTCGTTGTTCTTGCCGTTGTGCTGCTGTAGGCTTTGTACAGTCTAGCCTTGTTGTCATTTCAGTGAAAGTGGATGCCGTTTTCTTTCAGGAAACGTTCAAGTTGAATGACTGTCCACCTCCTGAGTTCGGGCTCCGTTTCGGAGCGCGGCTCCGTCTGAGAGGTGTGTCGAGTGCGCCGCTGCGAGTGGCCGGGGGCTGCTAATGAGACAGGCTGCCGTTGGTGGGGAGATTGGAGCTGGCTGTGCTGTGCCTGTTGTGGCCCCGGTTGTTTGCCCTCGCTGGCGGAGTAGACGAAGTCTGGGACCTGTCTGGAGTTGGAGGTATCTCGTTGGGGGAGCGTGAGTGGGAGCGGTAGCGGCTGGTGTGTGGGACACTGATTGCCGAGCGCACGCGGCTCCGTTCGGATGCTTGGCTTAGATCCGACTGCTGAACCGTGGATGGCGGGTAGCCGATGTCGAAGAGATCTTCATCTGACTCCGTTGAGTTGATCTGCAGTTCGGGATCCATGGTGAGTTGAATGTTCTCGAGGTAGCGTTTAGCTTGTTTGAACCGTGACGACGCGCGGCGTGAATCACGGTCTGGCTGTCAGTCTTTGAAAGGCTGGAGACAAGCAGTGTCTGGAAGTTTTGCCGGATATAAGTAGGGGTGGCCATGGTTCGAGGCGGAGTTTTAGGCGTGGCCATGCTCCTGAACCTATGTTAACAATTTAACCTCATAAGGTTCAAGGTTCTTTATTGTCAAACTAACATAGCTAAACAGTAATTATGTCATTGAAAATCTTAGGTCACAAGTTTATATGAACTGTTAATGCCTTCATGACATTTGACTGAATTAAACACCAATGCTTTCAACGTGAACAGCAGAACCTCAAATACAAAGGTCACAATGTCTAAATTAATAAGTAACTAAAAACACGTCCAAATCCTTGACTGGAGGATATAAGTCTTACTTCAGAGAGATATCCTTGATCTTGTGTTATAAATTCAATATCAATGTTTTTTCTTGAGAATGTAACAGCTTCTGGCCTATGAATTTTTGAAATAGTAAAATATCGTCTGAAGAAATTATTTTCTCCCATTCTGACAAAAAGAAATGTAATCAGTGATTGTCTTTAGTGATTTTTCCTTCCAGATGGGCAGCAATTTCTTAGTAAGGGTTATTTAATGCATGATTCCATCCACTTGGAAAAAGTACTTTTTTCCATCAAATTAGTGCAAAGGAAGGAAACTAGTACCCTTTGTGTTGTTGTTATGTATTGTGGCACAGTCTATGGTACTTAAAAAATACGAGACCAGCCTAACAGGAATTGATCTCTGGGCTCAGAGCAGTTGGGCATAACATAAGCATGGTTTGGATAGCACACGAGAACCTAAACACCATGTAACAAGGCTCAGCTTAATTTAGTCCTTTTTGCCAGTGCATTTACGCAGCCCAGCCAAGAGAAAGGCTATTTATCCGACTACTAATCAACCTGATTACCTGCAGCTGTGCCTGCTGCCTGGCTGAGCCACCCTTCACCCACAGCGAGTGTTAATCCTCCGCCCTCTGATATACTCTCATATTTCTTATTCTCAACATTACTGATCCTTGAACAACTTCAAAGTCGTGCTATATACTACCAAACGGTAAAAGACTTTTAGCCGATTGCAGTCATACAAAGAGTTATGTCTTCATATTTATTGTAAACCACTTATTTCTCATTAACTCATACTGCATTAACTGATAACATTCAGGTTTCTTATATAAATACCAGCTGCCACTTGGCTATGAACACATATTTTGAGCACAAATTCCAAACTAATGAATTACATTAGCTGTTTATGCTGAACCTATTCTGTCCTGGACTGCAAAGTATGTAAGCAATAAGGGGGGGAAATTGGTTTTACCATTCCACACTACATATTTTGGGGCTCACACTTGTCCAACTACATTTTCTGAACTCATCACTTATCTTTTTTCTATTGTATTTTTTATAATTTTTGCTGTAGGTAAAAAAACAAAACATGAAGTGTGTTTCTGGCTCGATATACTCTACAAACCTGCACAGCTGGTTCCTGATATTCTGGTTGATTAGACCTGTTCTCAGGTTATAGTATGGACGGTATTTGATTGGGAATAAGACTTTTTTAATGGTAGACATTTTTGAAAGCACAGGTGTTACTGATAACGATAATGATGCCTTTGATGATTGATTTTTCAAATACGTTTTTCAGTGACAGTTTGACAAATGGAGAGCTGCTTCTGGTAGGCTTCTCAAATGTTTTACGTTGCCTCTAGTGGGATAACAACAATTTTCTAGAGTGTACATATTTGCATATCTTTTGTTGTTTCTGAAAAACAATATACTGAAAGAAGCATGAAGCAAGGAATGATAGACTTGCATTTTATTAGTGGCGTCAAGCTGGACAATTGCACAAATATAATTAACCCTGGTCTATCCATATCCACTTGATCACATGGTAAATGAGAATCAGACAAAAATTAAATAAATACAAATAATCTCTATAGTTGAAGACTCATTAGGGAAAGTCAAATTATGTAAAGCAGTTTCTCGTTAAGAGATTGATCAGTCTTATTGAGAATAGCATGACGTGTGATGCACGCATTCACTATGACAAAAGAATGAGATCTCATTTAGTATTCATAGGCACTTTGTGAATAAATGCTGTTGCATGTTACAGGTTGCATAAACAGACTTACTTTTGTGCTTCTTAAATATTTCAAAGAGCAAGGAAATGTTTTCACGTAGCTGTTATCAATTAATGTTAAAGAGTCACGTTGATGTCACACACACACATCCATCATTGTCCACATGCATTTAGCTGAAGTCCCCACAGATTCATTGTCCTTGAAAGTACCCTTGGGTCCAGTCAAAAACAATATGGCAATCATCTGTTCTGCCTTAGCCTTTTGATGCCAAGAAACATATTTGAGTGGCTGTATTCATACCAGTATACACCATCTGGTATTTTCCATAGAAGAAGCATCAAACCACAGGCCAACTCTCAATCAACAGACTCGTGGACTTACTGGCGGGTGTAATGGCATTACACCGAACACGAGGCACATAAACCAACTGGGAGTTGATAAAAGCAAAGTGAAGTGAGTTGCTGTTCTGAAAGGATAATCAACATTTTGTCAAACATTCAGACCCACAAAAAGCAGCTGGCATGTCTCCAATACAGTATCTTAGCTACTTCTACATTTTACATGACAGTATAGAATAATAAAATGCATTGTGAATTGAACCAGGTCTCAATTTATGTGATCAGAAAAGTTCTAATACATGGGATACTTTGAAAGAAATGGTTGTAAAGTACATTATCCAATATAAAATATGTAAAAGGTGCATGATTAATGTATGTTAGTACTTTATGTGTACTGTACAAAACATAAAAATGGAACAAAGTGAGTTGGCAGTACAACCTATACAAGGCATATTACTAAGGGAATCAAGTGTTTTGTCATCAATTGGATTAAAAACATTCATTTTAGAAATGGACAAACAAAGTGGAATTTTACTGTATGTGAATATAAAGTGAATGTATTGATCTTTGGGCTTTGAATAATGAAAACTCAGGAAAACATGTTTAATGGTTAAACTGTTTTTCAGCGCATATGCTCTCAGGAATAAACAGGTAAATATGCAATTTCTGTCTAATCTTATGCGCATTTCATTGCTGTATGAATTTTATACCACGTAATCATTTCAATAACTGTGTACACTTTTTCAACATCTCTGTAATTTGCTCAGTAATTACTAAGCAGGTAGCTGTTTTGATTTCCATTTCAAATAAATGTGTCTTTGTTCAGTCGTCTAAGAAAAGTGCTACGGTACTCAAGGCCTTTGTGACTGAGATAAATACTATTAGTGTTAATCCATGTCAAAATATTATGTATACCTCTCGTCAGGTATGTGAGCAGCCTGATTTGAGACCTCAGAGCTCCAGTGTTATTGTCACTATTGTTAAATGTTGTGTCTTTAGTTTAGTTAAATGATATTTCACCCTTTTTAGATACATCAAATTGTATTCCCCACAAAAGCAGTTAACAAATATTACAATTATGAGTTTTTTAATGTGTGTTGGTTGTAGTCTTGGTTTCTGTTTGTTAACTCAGCAGTCAGAGATGACTTTAAGCCCAGCAGCTATAACACAAACCCAGTGCAACAACATCAGCACTGGCATCCAATCGCTTTGTCCACAATTGGCTCATAGACTGGAAATGGAGTCATTTGGCTCTCTTTGGCTGTCCAAGCACATGCCTGTCTCCAGGATATTGCTTGAGGGGATTTTTAAGTCTGTCTCCCGTTTGGCATATAATGATAAAGAGTAGCCTCAATGTTGCCGCAACTTTAAAGAAAAACATTGAAAATGGGAAGCTGTAATGAGAATACTGGCAGATGGGGTGATTCATCCTGGTTGTCCAAACAAAAAAAGGTTAATAGCTTAAGTGTTTGGAGCTCTTAACAGGAGGACAAACTGACCTGCCACAAACTGTCTGGGACAGGCCATAGTCTAACTTAATTTCCTGGCTACTGATCAGGATGGGATTGGATCAGCTTAACTTGATGTAGGTCAAGAGAAAAGCAAACATCTGGAGCTAGTGGTGGGTCATGCCATTATTACACCCCACCTATAGGTGCAAGGCTGTATGGTTTAATCTGTTAAATCTTTTAATTCCATCCAATTCTTTTTGGTTTGCACTAGATGGGAATCACTGATATGTTCATGCATCAGTGAGTCTGCAGAAAGTCCCTCATAGTAGCTGACTTTAGTGGTCTATGACTTTTAAAACTGATAGAGGGATGAGGGGGAGTTGATTTAGGAAAGGAATGGTTAATCCTTTAGCCCTTCCTTAGACATAGTAGCACAGTGTAAGGGATGTTTTATGCTTGATGATTATCATTATGACCAAGGCCATGATGAGATTTCTAATTTATTAAAACTTCTAAAATATCTGTTTGCTGAATCTTTTTCAGCAACAACGTAACAACATTTAACAGCAGTTGGATACTCAACTTTACACTCAAGGATACAGTGCGACACAGTAGTATATGGTCGTCAATTCAAGGTCCACAAAAACGTGAATGGATACAAATACGGAAACCAATCAACTACCATAGAACATGAAAAAGACAGGTTTATGTTCTCATTAATTGTACTATAGTAAGCAGTCTGATTTAGGTAGCCTTGTCATGAACCTAAAGTGAAGATATTTCTAAGAAAAGAGTCGGCAAATTGGTGGATTTGTTTTTGTCATATCTCCCACTGAGAAATATTTAGAAAAAGGAAAACAAGTTAAAGCCATTGTAAGCAATATTGCTCCCTTCTATATGATAGTGTTGGGCCTAATAGGATTATGCAAGAAGAGACTGTGTGTGTTGGAGAGGAGGGTAGACTCCCATGATTTACAAGCCTGACAGGAACAATTAGGAGGGCTCACTCAGTGGGCTATTACTCAACACAGACTAAATGAAAAGCCTGCCTTTCATTTGCATCAATGCAGCCATAAGGGAAGCAAGTAGAATTGTGACTGAAAAGAGATACTCTAACTAGGGAGCCTATTAAAAGCTAAAATAGCCTCTGGATTTATATTTTGCACAATACACATAAACATTTTTGGCACGGACGTGTTTTTTCCCCCCTAGTGGGCTATCCTGCTACAAAACTCTTGACTCTAACCGGATACAACATGTTATAAATATTAAAGGCTGTGTATTGATAGTTGCTCATTATTGCCTGAATGTGTGTAATTCAAGCACCACAACTGGAGGGGGGACACATAACATTACAGTGTACAGAACAGTCAATTTGTGCTACACACCCCAGGCTCTGTAATTATAAGCTCTTTTTTTCTGTTAATCTAAAGGATTGAAAGGCAGGACTCTTGTCAAAAAAAAAATATGATGAGAGAATTGGTATTCACAGCTAACTGATGATTATTAGTTTAATATGTTTGACATTCATAATCCTATACGGCATATTCTGGCAGTGTTTACTTCTATATGAGTGAGTGCAAGTAGATGAAACTCTAGAAACAGAACAGCACAGCAAGAGGCAATTAGAGCAGCTCCAGTATTTCTTGGCTGGCCTAATGGGTCACGTGTGCATGCAGCAACGAGGGACATCCAGCAGCTTCCGTCCCCACATCTGCTGAATAAATGAGATCTCTCCAAAAAAGCACAATGTTCGTTGACAGCTGATCAGAGAAGTGGCATGAGATGCAACTAATGCAAGTATGGCGTTGTTTGTGTGTGTGTGCTTTGAAAACATGTGGCATGCGGATCACTGTTGCAACCTACACGTATGAAAGATGATCTGGGCTACTGATCGGGAGTCTGAGAACGCATTCACTTTTGTCATACATTAAGTAGAGGAGATAGAGGTTTAAGCAGGGCTGTTTTGGCTTAATCCCACACCCACCTGCTCCCGCAGGATTTTGGACTATTACCGCCTGCTCTTCCAAAAACAGTCCCTTTCCCCTTGTTCTTACTGTGATTTTGATCACTGCCGCCCTCAACAAGGTTTTCTGTTGTAAATCTGTCTCACACAACCCATAACTCATTCAGTCTGGCTCCAGCAACCCCAAGCGTCTGTTCTCCACCATCAGCAAACTTCTCAAACCCTGTGACAACGCCACCTCATCCTTCACCACCAAACAGTGCAACTCCTTCCTCTCGTTTTTCCAAACCAAAATCAGCAACATTTACAGCAATCTGACACCCTCATCAGCACCCCCCACCTCCCCTCCTGGCTCCCCCCCCTTCACCTCACAGCCCCTGTCCCACTTCTCCCCTGTGACCCCCATGCAACTGTCCGACTTCATGACTGGAATTAACTCCACCTGCACACTTGACCCAATGCCCTCCAAATTTGTTAAAGAGAGCCTCCCTGCCATCTCCCAACTCATCGCCACCATCATTAACTCCTCCCTCAGATCTGGATCAGTTCCCCCCTCTCTCAAACTGGCTGCTGTCACACCCATTCTCAAAAGACCTGGACTCACACCTGACATCATGTCCAACTTCCGGCCCATCTCAAATCTCCCCTTTCTGTCAAAAATACTTGAACGTGTCGTTGCCTCACAACTTAAAGCCCACCTCAGCTCCAATGATCTCTTTGAGCCATTTCAATCCGGTTTCCGATCAAAACACAGCACCGAAACAGATCTTCTCAAAATCACAAACGACCTCCTCCTCTCCTCTGACTCCGGCAACCTTAACATCCTCATCCTCCTCGACCTCACCGCAGCATTCGACACCATCAACCACGCCATCCTGCTGTCCCTCCTCGAATCATCACTCAACATCACCGACACTGCACTCTCCTGGCTGAAATCCTACCTCACCGACAGACATCAGTTTATCAACATCAACAACTGCACCTCCTCCACTGCTCCTCTGTCCCAAGGTGTCCCCCAGGGTTCGGTGCTTGGCCCCCTCCTCTTCATCCTCTACATGCTCCCCCTTGGCAAAATAATTCGTCGCCACAACCTTCAATTTCACTGCTATGCCGATGACATCCAACTTTATATCTCAACAAAAACCATCACCCCCACAACACACTCCACTTTCACCAACTGTCTCTCAGAAATAAAAGCATGGATGCAAACAAACTATCTCCAACTGAACAGTGCCAAATCAGACATCAGACATCATCGTCATTGGCCCCCCATCCCGTATCAAAGACATCCAGAATTTCAACTTCACCATTGACAGCCACACTCTATCTCCCCCCCTCACATCCGCAACCTCGGAGTCATCTTCGACAGTCAGCTCAAATTCAACCACCACATAAATCACATCACCAGGACCGCCTTTTTCCACCTCAAAAACATTGCCCGTCTCCGCCCATCACTCTCCTCCTCTGCTGCTGCTGAAACCCTGATTCATGCATTCATCACTTCACGACTCGACTACTGCAATAGCATCCTCTTCTACGGCATACCATCCAACCTAATCAATAAACTCCAACATATCCAGAACTCTGCTGCGCGCCTCCTCACCCACACCCTTGTTCCTTCCTTTTCTTTTCCCTTCACTATATCTGTAAAGTGTCTTTGAGCACCTGTAAAAGCGCTAACAAATCAAATCTATTATTATTATTATTATTATTATTAACCAAAGTTTAGAAGATGAGAACTGAAAAAAAGCAATAGACATGGTGAGAGAAAATGAATACAAGTCTTACTTTTTAAGTAAAAGTCTTACTTAAGAATGGTCTGAGTCTATTTAAAGGTCCCCTATTATACTGTTTTTCATCAATATATTATAGGTGTATGTTACGTCCTCACTAGGGATGAGGAATTGCAACACACACCAGTTGGAATTGGTATAATTCTAAAGGGTTTATTTTACTTAGCAGGGTAACCAAAGTGGCAGGCATGCAGCCTGGAACAAACAAAAGGGCACAGGTTGACAAATAACCAAACAAAAGGAGGACTCTAAAAAAGGAGTCTAATGGCATACAGGGAAAATAAATACTAATATACTAAATAAAGAACGAAACAAAACCTCACTTTAACAGTGGTACAACTAACATTTCATTTCATTTCAAACCTTTATTTATACAGATAAATCCCATTGAGATCATTGATCTCTTTTTCAAGGGAGACCTGCTCAAGTAGTTCCACATGAAACATAAAAACATAAACAGAACAACAAAAGGACATCATACAGCATCATTTACATAATTATCCACATAAGCAGGTACCAATAGCTTCCGATTGACTAGCATCCAACCGAGCTTTAAAAACATTTAGTGGCACCAGATTGTTCAGTTTCCATTTAATTTGCAGACTATTCCAAGACAGAGGAGCTGCGCATCTAAAAGCTGTCTTCCCTAAGACAGTCCTAGCAGTTGGCACATTTAATAAAACTACAGCATTCGATCTCAGGCAGTAGCCACTTACAATTCTCCGAGAGATCAGGGAGCAGATATAAGATGGAAGTTTCCCTAACATGACTTTGTATATAAAAATGTACCAGTGACTGAGCCTCCGTACAGTTAGTGAAAGCAAACCAGCCCTTGCATACAGGGTACAGTGATGGGTTAATGCTTTACAGTTTGTCACAAATCTTAGTGCACTGATACGCAGCATCTAACTTGACCAGGCAATTGGCAGGTGCATTCATATACATCAAATCACCATAGTCCAGCACAGGTAAAAAGGTCACAGTGACTAGCCTTTTCCTGGCCTCAAGCGAGAAACAGGACTTGTTCCTGTAGAAGAAACCTAGCCTAACCCTCAGTTTTTTTAATCCTTTTTTTTAACAAAAGGATTCTGCACAAAAACACAGCTAAACTAAAGGCAACAGTCACAAAATCCTAAACTACTCTAAACACTATCCAACCTACTCTACATTCTAACTAAGCTACTCGAGACACTACTAATACACTATGGCCCATTACCAAACCGCCCCCTACACCCTACCCCTCCGTTTGCGCGTTCACGCGGAGGGTCCGCCATATTAAGGGCTGTTCCAAAGCAACGAGTGTGGAGCGGTGTGGAGGGGGAGTGGGCTATCAAGCCCTCAAACAGCGAGTCTGCAGCGATGCTGACTTGAGACCGGTTGTCACTGTCACTACCCGATCCGTCCCCCCATAGATATATATAAACACTAGATCAGTGGTTCTCAAAGTGGGGTCCCCCCCCCGGGGGTCCGTGGCACTCCGCCAGGGGGTCCGTGAAAAGTTTTCAGATTCATTAGCTTTTTTTTTTTTTTTTTGTGACGCAACACTTTTGGAGAGAGAGGACGCTGGCGTTGTCTGTTCGCCGCTTCTCTGTCCAAAAATGTATCTGCCGAGTTTTGGACCAACGTTTCTACCTCAGTTTCCATACGTTCAGTGGCTTGCACATGCTGTTCTGGACACTTTTGTAACACCCGATCGCAACTTTTTACGGATGCTCCGCTTCCGACCTGTCCACCCTGCTACACCTGCTAATGTTGCTCACCTGCTCCTGCTTCAGGGCTAACGCTATCGCTAACGTTAGTGGCTCCATCTGACGACAAGCCCGATTCTCCGTCTCATGTTCCCGTTTTGAGTCCCGATCCTGCTTCACTGTATCACCTGCTTAGCTGCTGTTTGATTTTGTTCTGATCATCCTAGTTTTGTATTTAGTTTCTAGATTTGTAAACAAATCCAGAACCTTTGAAATATGTTATTGAAAAAAGACAAGAATAATATAAACTGTACCATGTGTCCTTTTGTGTCCTTCTGTAGTCCATTTGTGGTTTGTCTTGTCTCACCCCGGCTGATATATCACAAAATCCACTGTTTAAATTGTTCCCTATAAGGTGTCCTTGGGTGTTATGAAAGGCGGCCCCCCAACATAAATGTATTATTATTATTAAGAAGAACAACTTGGTGTGGTGTGCAGGGGATGTAGGAAGCAGGAGCAGGTGGGGAGAGATGGGGCTTCAAAGTTCAAGGTTATTTGTTTTAAATGTATCTTGGAGATAAGGACCAGCTGCACACAATAAAATACAGTATAACACAAAACCAATAAGACACACGGTGACACATGGCACACCAACAATCAATCATCGTCCAGCCTCAGCTTTGGTATTCTTTCACAACCATGTTATGGTTTTATTAGACTGAGCAAACATAAACATATGTGGTGATCCCACGGGTTCTTGTTTGCAGACAGCGGCGATTGGAGCATCCGTAGGCTGCACAAAAGTCCTGCATAGTCAGGTACTTCTGTAAACACAAAGCCAGCAAATTCCTGTATCATAATGCAAGATGTTTTTAACAAGCCAAACCACTTGGAAGTAATCATGTGTAACTTAAGTTATGTTGAAAAGAAAGAGCAGTTCTGCCTCTCCCACTGGTGTAAAGTTGCTGGGTCAACTTTGTAATACTAGGTCGCACTCACAGCCTCTTGTTATTAGCCAGCTAATAAATACAACCACATACAGAAAGAAAAGCTGCAATTTCAACATGTCCAAGCATCCTGTATCATAGCCATACTAATAATGTTTATAATAAACCAAACCGTTTGTAAATCAGTCAAGATTTCAGCGAGTTAAGAGTATTTTTGTGCAGATCACTCACCTTACAACAGCTACCATAACGCGAATCAGAGTAACTGTTGACTGTAGCAAGATGGCACTCTGTATGTGCACTCATAGAGCATGCGCAACTTTAACCAAAATGCTTATTGTGCATCCATGGGTAAAGATAACCGCAACTCACATTGGTTTCTCAAACAGCATCTCTGTAAACTACGTGTATTCACTGAATTTCACTCTCTGCCTTTAACAGCTCGTTGTAGCTCCAATAGCTCCAGCCCCCACCCTTCCTGTGAGCACAGTGTGCTCTGATTGGTCGGGACACGTAACATGAACGTGCCGGGCGGCGCGGTCCCGTGGGTTAGATGCGCGTTCATAATGCAGAGGGAAATAACTCTCAGAATAAGTTATAATAATAGAGTTATTTCCCTCGGCATTATGAACGTGCATCTAACCCACGGGACTGCGCCGCCCGGCACGTTCATGTTACGTTCAGTACTACATGAGTTTCTCTTTACCCATGGATGCACAATAACAACAGACCCATATCGCCTTACTGCCATCGCACGGAGCTGTAATAATGGATATATTGCACATGTTTGCTGTAATTCATCATTTGTAAAATATTATACTACATGGGCTGTATGATGTAAATCTTGTACCGTAAATGTTGTATTAAATAAAGTTAATATTACCGACGTAGATTAACGTTCCTGTAGCTTCTTATTGCACTTGCAATTGTTTTAGTTACTTGTGGGCTACTTAACATGAATAATCACAGTTACTATCCGTTTACTCCATCACATTTAAAAAAGAAATAGGCTATTGTTATTTTAACTCCACCACAGTAATCCATCATCAGCTTTACTTTTTAGATAAAGTTTTAACTCACAATTGATCATAACAGGCTTCAACATATACATTTTTATATATTACCAAGTGGTTTCATGTACAACCCACACAAGTATCATGCTAAATGAAGCTCTTTTGCTTGGATATCACTAGATCCTGATGTCAGCGTAATATAAAAGTACATAACGATTGATGTGTAATTTAGCATAATTTACTAGCTAGCTGCTAGCTGCTAACTGCCGCCTCGTTAATATAAATCCAGTACCATGCTGTCATGAACGCACGGTGCTGTTACGTGTACGCAAATTCACGTGCTTAATGTGAACGAGCCTTTTGGGCGGCGTGGTTAATGTTGCGCATGCTCTATGAGTGCACATACGGGTACTTCTCAGGCATGCCGGGTAATCTGTGACGTTTCGTTCTCTCAAAAGTTGGGCCATTTTGTCATCATGCGCCATTGAGCAACTCTCATAGGAATAAATGAGGCCCCGCCTCCCACGCTGTATCCAGTTCTTATTATACATCCATGGCTTGGACGGATCGGATAGTAATAGTCATAGACATATATAAACACTAGATGGCTTATGGGAGATTTTCCAGCGTAGCTGACCGGCCGCCATCTTGCTACAGTCAACAGTTACTCTGATTCGCGTTATGGTAGCTGTTGTAAGGTGAGTGATCTGCACAAAAATACTCTTAACTCACTGAAATCTTGACTGATTTACAAACGGTTTGGTTTATTATAAACATGATTAGCATGGCTATGATACAGGATGCTTGGACATGTTGAAATTGCAGCTTTTCTTTGTGTATGTGGTTGTATTTATTAGCTGGCTAATAACAAGAGGCTGTCAGTGAGACCTAGTATTACAAAGTTGACCCAGCAACTTTACACCAGTGGGAGAGGCAGAACTGCTCTTTCTTTTCAACACAACTTAAGTTACACATGATTTCTTCCAAGTGGTTTGGCTTGTTAAAAACATCTTGCATTATGATACAGGAATTTGCTGGCTTTGTGTTTACAGAAGTACCTGACTATGCCGGACTTTTGTGCAGCCTACGGATGCTCTAATCACCACAGTCTGTCTGTCTGCAGTCTATATGAAGATCTCATGTCAAAAATAATTGTGATAAATTAGACAGAACTGGCCTGTCTGTGAGCACATTTTATGTTTGTTTGGTTCTTCTGATAAAGGTGTGAATATCTAAATAATATACCAACATATGCTATTGTCATTGTGCTAAATTAACAACTCTTGGTTTACAGAGTGGTAACATGAGACCGATTTTTATATATAAAATATAAATGCATTTTAATTTTATAATTTTTTTATAATATTTTAAATATTAACAATATAATAAAAATAAATGGAAATATATACACCGGCAAATATTTAATATAAATACCTTGTGTGTGTATAGCTATTGCTTTATCTGATTAATGTTATTTTCATATGAAAGTCCATGATTATAAGTATGCAGTATCATAACTACATCTTTGATGTTTATAAAAAACCAAACCGTTTGAAAATTGGTTGAAAATTGAGCAAGCTATGGTTATTTAAATAGTAAACCATAATGTTATGAATGAGAGAACTCCCTGTAGCAAGATGGCGGCCAAGTGGCAACGTCGGTCTCCATTGGCCAGCAGCGCGGGTGAGTCATCTAGTGTTTATATATCTATGGTAATAGTGACACCGGTCTCCACCTGACCGGAGTCACGCTGTGTGTGTCCGTCGGGAAACAAGCTGTTAAAAAGTAGTTCCAGCAAACATCCACTGATAAATTGCGATGTTAACAACCTCATGATGACCTCATATGTTTTTAACTTAGGATCATACCTGTGTTTAGTCTAGAAAAAGGTAAAATTGTGCATTTTATTATAAAGTTGTGTATATTTACAGACCGTTGCAAAAACTAAGAAGCTTATAAACATCAGGTTTAAAACTAAAAGAGCTTTGAAACACAATGAAAGATGTTTGGAGTTTTATTTGAGTTATTAATTTAAAAAAAAATTCTAAGAGATGCTGATTTGAAACCGTTGTTACATACAGTTATGGCATTTCCTGTTTCTGCCGGAGAGAGGGGAGGCCGTCCCAAAGCTTGCTGCTGTATTTACTCCCTCCATCTGACGGGAGGGAGCCTCGTTGAGCTGCGAGTGTGGCTACAGACGGAGTTCACTCCGTCACGGAGGAGTAGGGTCGAGGGAGTGGTTTGGGATTGGGCCTATATCACACGGAGATGGGCACACAAGTTTAACCACAGCTAATAAGATCTGTCTAAGGACCAAGTAGCGAGAAGCGTCTGTCCAAATGTCAGAGCCTCCAGAGTGATAATTGTCCCCAGCCTTTGTAGTCATCTCCAGCAGGTGTGCGCCGGCTGTGCGCTGCGATTGGAGTGCGTCGGGCCCGGCATGCTCCAATCACAATCTTCAGGAGGCGGACCAGGAGATGGCAGTCAATCACGTCAGGGCAATCTCACAGCTCATTTACATACAACACTTAGCGATTAGCACAGTTAAGAGGACCAAGAAGGCAGCAGCTGTGACAGTCTCAGATATATAAAAAAAAAACATGTCTCTGAAGTGTTTGGCTCGAAATAACATGCAGATCATGCATTGCAGCATCCCATAAACCCCTCTGTTTCAGCCCTGTTTCAAAAGTGCTGATTCTCTGTCTGTTACTTTAGATGAAAATAAGGAGCCACTCCCCAAGCCCCTCTGAGAGCTATTTGGTTAAAAAGAACACAATGGTGCTCTAGGAGGAGATTCAGGTGATAAGGTGGGCGGGTGTTACCTTGGTTGCTGATTGGCTAATGGTTACACAAGCCAAAAAACCGTTATGACATCATAATGTGGCCAAAATCTGATCAGCTCATTTTCAGACAGGTTTTTATATAAATGGATCAGGACAAAAAGTGAGCAAATCTTGTGTCCTGAAACTTTCAGAATCTCTTTACACAGAGGGGACACATGTTTATATAAAAGACATAAAAAAGAGGATTTTGCATAATAGGTGACCTCTAAGTCGCCCTGCCCTGTTTATCTGTCTGTCATTTGGGATGGCATTAGAGCCTGCTGTGTGTGTAGTCCAGTGTTGGGCTCGTTGGCAAGTCACAACCAAGTCAGATAAACGTAGGTCATATGCTTTGCTGTAGCATACTCTGTCGTTACTGTTGTAAAAATGTGACACAAATTGTGTTTGACCATCACAACCCCCCCGAAAATGACCAGTTTCAAAATCATAATTTGATCGATAATTTGGTTTCATAACCACATTTTTTTTTCTTCAGTAAGTAAGATAGGCAAGAATGTAAAATGTTTTTCTAATTTTTAAAGATAATAAAATAAGCAACAATAACTTTTGTTGTTGTTCATTCTGAATTATAATCAAACAAGTGTATTTGTACTATATATGTGTATTTAAGGGACCAATTACAGGGACACATCTATACAGTATGAACACTCGACTGAATGTCTTACTGTGCATATGTAATCAACCCTTGCCTGAACCAGTGCATAAGTCCACGCTATTTTCTTTATCATTACTCCCCTAGGTGTGCTCAACAAATTGCGTTGATCTAAGAGTCTCTTTAGTCATGACGCCTCTGGGAAACATCCCTTAAGGTTTATAAATTAAGATTTACTGCATGTAACAGACTTTTCTAGGTGGTTAGATGAAGTTAATCTTATTTTACAAACCTATAGATGGTATAGTTAGAGGTATAATCTAAGTAACCGAAGGCCGCTCAAATGACATTATACATGAAATATACAGTATATCATATAATGAAATTATCATCCCACAATTTCCCCATTATATTCCATTGCAGTCCTTTTTAAGAGAATAAACCCCATCACCGATGTCCCTAACCGTCTGTTTTCTAAACGCCATTCATTTTAACCATGCCTTGTCTGTTTTTAAAGGTCACCCAAGTGTTGAATACAAAATAAAAGTCAATAAATTGATACTAATTATCCTAATCTAGAGTGCAATGCAGAGAAGCGTTGTTAAGAAGAGCAGGTTATAGAAACTACTGACATTTGCTGTGCTGTACTTGACACGGGAACATGCCACCAGCTGATCGGAGTCTATTTTGTTGTCCGTCCAACATCCTCTTTCCTTTCACGAAAAACTCTTCAATCAATTCCCAACAAACTTGGAAAATATCTGGATATGCATCCACAATGATCATCTACACAGATTAAAACATTTTTGGACAGAGAGCACAGTTTTTAAAAAGAATGCCCTTGGGTTTGATGTATACGGTAGCAAGTAATTTCCTTGCGAATTGTGTTTTCAACAGAAAAACATTCATTTTTAATGCATGACGTTTAAACTCTCAAATTACCACTGGAATGAACATCCGCAAATATTGCTTTGTAAACTGCAGCACATAATAATTTCTTCTAAAAACTAAATCAATGTTATCAACTTGGAAAGTTGTCCACTAAAATGTCATGTTTATGTCTTTCCTATATCCACATGTTACACACTCTCACCTCCTTGAGGCTAAAGAGTGACACTCAAAATCAGTTTGACAACGGAGATGCTACTGTATAATTTTACAACCCACAATCTGCCTGCTGTTTGGATACAGAACATTGTGGAGAAAATACATTATTCCTGAAGCACAACTCTCAACAAGTCACTCTTCCTCTTCCTAACACTCGGGGAACATTAGCAGGAAGGCTTAAAGTCACATATCCCGGGTTTATATCTCTGATGGGCCAAATCTTACCTGAAGCACCTTTTAGCAAGACTCCAATTTGTGCTTTCCGAATTATATTTCATCATTCAGAAAGCCTTGAATCTCTGAACAGTATTCAATGTGTCCCTTTTCTCATGTAGTCTATAGATCACTCAATGTCTAACATTCTGTCTAAAACACCTGATTGTAAAAAAAAAAGCATCCCCTGCTTGTGGGGGCCAAAGAAAGAGGCAAAGGCTATAGGAAAACAGTGTTTTATGGTTACATAATTGGAAACCTCCTGCTTTCATCCCTGAATAACCAATGTAACTGCAACCAGTGTCACACAGCGATAATTACCTCAATCCATTTAGAGACAGATCTTTAGCTCAGCCTACAGCCATTCCTTGAATTTACTTTGCAGGGAATACTCACTTTTGATTTTGGAGCTCTTTTCATCAGGATGGAGCCTTCCATTGAATATGTGGTCCCAGCCCCCCAAAAATGTAATTGGCTGGTATTCTGCTGAGTCACAGCAGCGGGAGGGAAAATGTGGACCTGAAAGTATGTGTCTGGATTGAAAATTATGTGTAGGTAAAGAATGATTGATAGATGCACATTAAGAGCAAGCAGCCTTTCCTCTATGTCACAGTTCATAGTAGTGTACACATGTTTTTGCAAAAATAAGTCACCAGGCCTTGGCTACTTCTCAGATTTGTTCCATAAGCAGTTTGAGTCCAGTCTGTGGGCAGGATCAGCAGAGGGTGTTCAAAAGCCCAGTGTGCAAACCCAACGATGAGTAAGCACTGCTACTATTGCTCTTGACATATCTGACAGATTTTCTACAGTAATACAGAGCTGCAGTTTCATCTCAAGGGTTTATGAATTGAGACCGATTCGGGGAATGATGCAAAACTGTCATTATTAAGTCCTCAATGCAATCTGCTTCGATTCAGCCGGGCCGCCTTGGACAGCGGTTCTACGAGACACAATCAGGAAATTATTCCATCGAACGTAGTCGTGCGAGGTGCATTCAGAAGATTAGTGTTCACTATGTTGCAAAGGACAGTGTTGCTACTGAGTAGGCTACATGTGAAATGAAGAATGCAAAGAGATGGAGGTTTTAAATAAAATGAAGGATTTGCAAGTCAGTTAGAAAGGTGGGGGGGAAGTGGTTTCACCTCCAGAATAGCTGATATATTCATGCGCCACCGTGATTAGAATTTATATTATACTACTGCAGTGCTAACAGCAAAGTCTTCTGTTCCAGGTAATGTGTGTCTGCAGGTCTGTGTATGCCTTGACTGCATATTATGATTCTATAGAGTCTGTGATGTGAATGGTGTGTGTGTGTGTGTGTGTGTGTGTGTGTGTGTGTGTGTGTGTGTGTGTGTGTGTGTGCGCGCGCGCGCGTGTGTCTAGTTAAACATGGACGTCCATATGGTGAGCTGAATACTATAACTGCTATGAAGACATGGTGAGATTTTCTTTTTTTATTCATGCATAGAAATTAGAATATACGTTTACGGTGTTTTCATTAATTTGTATTATTTTTAATCAAACACCAGCTGTTTGAGAGAAAGTGGTACCTTCCACACACACTCCATTGAGTTTAGGAGCTAGAAAATGGAGAAGACAACTTCCTTTACAATGTAATTTGCCCTGAAAAGTAATTGCTGCGAGTAGCTGATCAATGATGGCAATTTTGAAGCCAAAATGGGTCTCATCTAAAACAAAACATTCAAAAAAGCTTGAATGGTAGATTTAGATAATGGAGTAGCCTATAGTTCAGTAACCTGCAGATCCATGAAAAACACAATTCAACATAAAAAGTAATCAGGAAAAGTAGGTCTTGGCTATTTCACCTTTCATTCATAGTAAAGAACAGTAAGCCAATAGTGTTGTTCAAACAAGGGATAATGTGTTAAACAATGCCGATAAATGAATGTCATACGTTACATATTTAAAAGATAACAATGCTCTGAGCACTGAATGGAAATGGCCTTCATGCTTGCAAGGTCTTGAGTGACATACTAAATCTAATTTAAGAACGCACCCATGCTGATACGGCCCTCGGGGTTACATACAAGTTAACTAATAGTTGTGTGGGAATATTGCATTCCTTAGCAATAAAGTGTCATAAATCATGGCTCATACTGTAGATGCTGTGTCAGGGGTTAATCCCCTGATATTCCAGCCACACACAGCGCAGTCTGCATGTCTGCTTCACTAAATGGCCAGTGGGGTTAGCTACCACTGAGAAGTATATATGAGCTCAGATGTAAAAACTGATGAGTAACAGTGCTTTAATGGGGCTGAGCAGAGATGACATCTTCACGCATGAAGAAACTTCAAAGCCATATTTGGTGAGTCACAACTGATGCCCTCTTAGAGTGGTTTTCTGGAGTTCTTAAATTAGCTGAGCTATATTAAAGTCCTATCTACACATGTGTGATTAACATATTTTCATCTACCACGCTGAATATTATTCGAAGTTCATTTATTTTACAGAGCAGCGCACAGTGCATATCTATTTACTAATTCCACATAATTGGTTCTATTCTCTGTGCTATTCTGAGATGCATACATTTATTTGATACTAATGCATATCTGAAAATATCTTGATTAGTCGCAACAATATGGGCTGCCATGGAAACCTCATCTTCCAGTTTTGAAGTAGCGCGTGTAAAGATAAATGGGAACCAAGAAACATCCAGCATCACTGAGGCTCAGAGATCATTTCTCACTTTGAAGTGTGTCGTGGGCCTGAGCCTGCAGTTGGTGTTGACACAGTCTCAGAGCAAACAAAATCTGGGCCATTATGTATTTAATGATGGAAGAGGAGGTAGAGCTCTCCTACCCCAAGAGACTGTCACTTTGACTCTCTTGGCACTGCGGGCTGCATGTGCGCACCACCGCAGAGACTTAAAAATAATATTGAGGCTGCAAAATGTGCAAATATTGAAGTGGCCCCTCTGCAATGCCATTGAAAACAATAACAAGAAAAGATACAGGCAGGGTTATCTGGGCTATTATACAATAGTGATGAACCGCCATATCTTGCATCAAATCAAAATGCTTGTGCGTCTAGTTTACAATGAATTAAATGTGGCATTTAATTTCACTATATTCATGCATTGGCTCAGTCCAGTTTGGCCCAGACTGAAATATCTCACAAGCTAAACCCATAACTTTTTTATTTTAAGCAGTTTCATTGTCCCCAGAGGATTATGCAAACATTGGGGATACCGTGACGTTTCCTCTAGGGCCACTCTGAGGTTGAAATGTGTGGCTCAAAGTGAAATACCTTGACAGCTATGGGATGGGTTGCAAAATAATTTTTCCACAAATATTCGAGGACCCTTCACATACATTTTAATGGCACTGATGATCCTCTGACTTTTTACTCTTTCACCACTAACAAATCAAAGTTGCAATCAATCAAACATTTTAAACTCTACTTAAGGGACTGATCCAGTTTAGGTGTAAACATAAAAGTTTACCAGACAATAAACCATACTGACTTTGGTGATCCCCTGCCTTTTCCTCTGGCAACAACCTGGGGTCACCATTTCTATTTGTCCAATACTTTTGTTTATGACCACAAACCTGAAAAACTAACATTTCTCGTTAGTTTCAGCTATGCAAAATCCACTGATTAATTGTTACTAAAATTATCTTTCTAAAAAGTGACCTTAAAAAGAAAAAAAATGGTGTTATATGCTAGTCAATGTATAGTTATAGTGTGCAAACATTTAACTCTCTGAGACTCATTAGTTCAAGCATTATCTTAACTTAAAAGGGATATTGACGGAAAACATGTTGAACAGATTGGTTCCTCACTACTTTTGAGTCGTTTGTTGATCCAAGGAAACGCATTCTGCTCTACAGTAAGTCTCCAAAGCCAGATTAGCTGTGTTTGAATGTGGTCTCAGGAGGGCTGGGAACACTGCATATGCAAATACATTCACAGACAACCAATTACTCAGAGAAGTCCTCAAACAAGAGTAGGCCACATAAGAGACATGTACTTTCTCAATGAAGTAGGCAAAAGCAAAGCGTGACTGAGGATCAGAGACGCAGGGATAAAACATGTTGATCAAATTGACTTAGATGAGCATATATCATTTAAATTAGATTGTATTCTGATAGAGTGGTGTCACTGTTATGGATGAGAGGGATGCTAAGATATTACACTACCAAACACTATTATATAAAAACTGATTCCTCATTGTTTTTATACTCCATAATAGTTACTCAGTAATCATCTGCAGCCAACAGGGAAACAATGGGTTGTGTAACAATTCTATATTACATTGATTATTTATTTTGAGTTTACGTGCCTGTCTTGTATAATGGAAATGAGTTAAGCAGCATTAGCGTTGGCTTCTCTGTGGGAGTTTTTACAGATAGTTAAGCCAATTTTCCAGAGACATTAATAGTGATTAATGATGTTGTTTTTAATGCTATTTGTTGTTATAGAACCAGTGGCTGTTTCTGTATAAAGGCACTTAAAATATAGCAGAGTCAATGCATAAGAAGTATTATCTCTGTAACCAGGACAATATCATTTAACAGGAGGGCAACTTTGAGAATGACCACCATCTGTGTACCACAAGGCACACAGTATGTGTGTGAGTGTGTGTGTTTGTATCCCCATTACTGCATTTGTTGTAAATTCACAAATAATATGATTACTCCAAGTAGAGATGGATGCTAGCAAGCTGTACTTAGACAAAGTTGTGCTTTGGTTAAATCCTAGCCCCAGCCCTCTAACATGCCCACAATGACTTACAAATGTGATGTTCTGTAGGTTGTTGACCATTATCACCATCTTACTTTGGCATGGTTGCATGTTTTCTGACACAAAAACGGCTTCTGGTTTTAGAAAAGAAGGTAAAAAGACGTGCTGCAGCAAAAATAAAGCACTTTTCAGACATTAAAGTATTTAAACACAATACAAATATGAACCTGAAAATGAGCATTAAATGGCCCCTTTTTAATATAGTTATACGAAAACAAGAAGACTTCCCTCTTTTCAAGGCATGCAGCCAACAAGGTATTGTTAGTTTGTCTGAATGTTCCTGTTTCCACATTGGATTTGGAGAACAAAAGATTCAAATAACCCAGTAGAAAGAAAGCCTCTTGAATCTGTCTGGAAATTACAACGTCCATTACTCCCAATGTATACAGTATCTGTACAACATTTGTGCCAATCCATCCGGAATATGGGAATTGACGTATTGGTGGTGCAAGAAGAATTTAGGTTCATGCTTTGGAAATGTCAGAAGAAAGCTTCATGGCAATGTCTGCACCAAATAAGTGGACCGAGCAATGTTTTTGCTTTTCCACTTGCAAGACTAAGATAAATGGTAAATACTTATATAGCGCTTTATCCAGTCTTTAAGACCCCTCAAAGCGCTTTACATACATGTCGTTCACCCATTCATACAGAGCAGTGTATGGACATGCATACACATTCACACACCGTTGGCCATGCCATCGGGAGCAACTCAGGGTTAAGTATCTTGCCCAAGGATACATCGACATGTTGACTGCATGGGCTGGGATCGAACCCACAACCTTCTGGTTGAAAGATGACCGTACTCCCTCGCAGCCACAGTTGCCCTAAGAACAGCAACTATCCTTTTGTGACTTCCTCATCTGTGATCATTGTGCTCAATACCTCGTTGGTGTTACCTTAGTGCTGGTAATAATAATAATAATATATTAATTCTATATAGCGCTTTTCTGAACCCAAAGACGCTGGTGTCTCCAATGCTCCAATTATCATTCAGCAAACATTTTCATTAATCCCGTTCCATTAGGAGGTGTGAAGCATCCTCTCATGAAGACCCTGTTTATGCATGTTTGTGGATATACGCAGTGATCAAACTTGTTCTGATCCCCATGTGTTTGCTGCATACAGTAGAAAAATACTCATGAATAATTTAGATAAAAGATCAAAGTTTATGTTTACTGCTTTTGTATTTTCATAGTCTAATGTAACCTTTCTGTTTCGCCCAGGGATGCTCTGTGGATCTGAAGGAAGCATTTGACACTGCAAACTCTCCTTCACCTGTGAGACTTGACAGAGATAGGGAAATCAATCGGGGGGGAAAAATAGAATAGTGTTTGTTTCTGCACCTGAACATTGTCCTTTATTCTCTTATGACATTTTTTACTTTCATTGATGTACACATTTCCCTGCAACCCATTTAAAGTCTCTGCATGTACAATCTGTCCTCAGGGATCCAATCATAATGAATGGTTAAGCTGACAGTCATCGGAAAGCAATGCAGGCTTCTTTGCATAAATCTGGACACTCCCCCCACAGCCTCTGGCAGGTCAATAAACAATGTAGTAGAGAAAAGATTAAGGAAAGTGGTGGAGGGGTGGAGGGGGTTCCCTGGTTGTCAGCTCTGTGTTGTTCCACTCATTAAGCACAGTGAGATTAAGCTGGTGTTGAGACTGGGGGGGGGGGGGGGGTCTGTGGTTTGTGGTGGGTTGGATCTGCATTCAAGCAGTGGGCACACAGTCAAATTGTCGTCATAGGTCTATGAGCAGGCAGAGCTGGGAGGAAAACAGACAATTAAATCAATATGACAGCAGTCAGCAGATCACTGAGAAAAACACTTCTTTTTGTATGTTTTCTCCTCCACAGAAACAGGTTGCTCGCATAGGAAATTAATGGTTACACTTTGATCCATTTTATGACATATCTAACCTACAGTAATCAAAGATAAATACAAAAACAAACAGTGCTTTGAAATATACAACTTTAGAGCCCTTGTGGTATTCGTTCTGCAGTAAATAACTAAACTTGGATCACTGTGAAAGCTACATTAGCAAGACTAGAACAAACATCTCTTGGGGCAATCTTATGAAGCAGAGAGTCAAACAATGAAACTCTGTATGTCTCCCCACGTAATCAAATGGATTAAATCACTGGATTTACTGCCAGCACTCTTAGTTTTCTTTAGCTTTTCAACCCGTGAGGTTTATAGTTTGAGTACTGTACACAAATCCAATCAAATCACGTTTATTTGTCCCAATCATACACACGTACAATTATTGTGTGCCTACAATTTAATAGGATACAATAAAATGCATGTTGTTAGGGTTTCAGATGATACAAATGTAAACAATATAACCAGTATATATATCCTATAAATGAATGGTAGATGAACTATAAATTGCATGATAAATAAGTAAAAGCCCCAGTGACTTTAGCTGGATGGCCTGAGGGAAGGAAATACAATTAAATAGAAACAACATGGGGACACACTCTTTGTTAAGTGTTGGCCTGTCGTTTTGTATACTGTCATTTTAAGGCACAGAGATATAAATCCTACCCGCAAGAGCCTTTTTAAAACAAACTGCAGAACTGAAAACCAATGGAAACAAAAAATGTCGGTTTTAACTCCGTAATGTTAGCTTTGCAAACACATAGACCCAAACGTCGCTTCATCAACTTATTCTTGCATGATAAAAACTTGTTTGAATCATGGACAAGACAAGTTTTTATTCCAATAAACTAACATTGTGTGCTCACAATATACATGTTTATATTTCTTTCAAGAGTCATCTTTGTTACTTGTATCATGTTGTTCCCATTGACTAAAGAAAGCCAGTATGTTTTGGATTGCATTAGACAGTAGGCCTACAGGTATGCTTTAATAATCAGATGTTATACACCAATGGGCTAAGCCTTGAACTCATAAGAGGAATTTAAGAAGTCTGCTAAATCAATATTCTCCATTTTCCAATGAGGTACATTTATTTCAGTGCCTCTGTCTCACTGTCTCTATTACTGCTCCTCGTCATTTCATTTTCTCTCTCGTCTCAGTTTCTCATTAACACCGCCGCCCCGTTGGCTCCTCGCCTCGTCTGTTCCCAACTTCTCCTTTCTTTTGCTCGATTTAGCCCCCTTTGCCACCTCTCATACACAATGTGTTGGATGTATGAAAGTGAGGGGGGGGGGGACATCCAATTAAAAGCACAATGCATTATTATTTCAGAGCCCCCCCCTCTCTGCAGCCTCCCGAAGCCCTTTAGATTATATAACAGCTCAGTGTCACCGGAGCCAGTCTGTGGAGGACAAGTTAAGGGGTCTTCGCCGATGATGCAGCTCAGCGACTCTGGACTTTCCCCAGCAGCTCACATAGCACACTACCCCTCACTCCTCCTCCTTTTCCTCCTTTTCCTCCTTCTCCTCCTCCTCCTCCACCTCCTCCTCCTCCTCCTCCTTCCTCCCCATGCCATATCCACCCACCCATCCACCCACCAGCCCACCCTCTCCCTGTCTTTCTAACACACACATACACACACACTCAATCACGAATGCACAGGGATTGCAGCAACAGCAGCAGCACAGCGAGATGGAGATCTCCGCTGCGTGTGTGAGTGCCTATTCCCGGTGAGTGCAGGGACAAGAGGGAATGAGTGTCAGTGGTGCTTGAATGAGGTGTAAAAAAGGAGAGTAGAGTAAAAGGCAGAAAGGGGGATATCAGTGAGGACTAAATGAGGTTTTTGTCTTTTCTGCTTTTTCCTTTTCTCATCCCGATAACCTGAATCTTTTGCCGGATGTGCCACAACTCCTCCAGCTGTCACTGCGCCGGCTGCCTCTCTCTGTGTCCTCCCGCAGCCTTTGAAAGCTGCTCCCGTGGCTGGACGGCACCCTGGCACCCTCTGAATACATGGATGAACACTGGCTCTACAGGGGATCTGCGCCTTCTTGTCCTTTGCACCTCTGATCTGTTTCTCAAGGTAAGAGTTTCCTCTTTTTTTGTTGGAGTTGCACACATATTCACAGGTACTGCAAAGAAAAGAGTCGGGGATTCATCTGGTCTGCTTTTAAAAAAATCATATCTAAATTAAAGTTGATATCCTAAGCATGTATGATTTATGACTTTTGGTTAGTGATGCATGCATGTGTATGATCCCCTAGGTAGGGGGCATTTCTGCATCCAAGCATTGAAAGGTTTAATGACTAATCAGGAGAGCACGTCAAGGTTTTTCTCCACAATTGAAAATGGGGATGAATGGTGATGTAATTTGATTTATGTACTTATTATAACGTGTGTCTTTGCAGCATCTGACAGACGTGCAGTATTAATCTGACGATGCAGAGGCTGGTTATCGAGATTTCTGTACTTGTGTGTTCTCTGGGCTTCATGGTGAAGAATATTGATGAATGCTCACTAATAGACTATCACATGTTGTGCTTTAAAAGGCTGAGGGAGTGATGATCATTCATTAGAAAACACCCACAGTATTAAGTGGCGAAGGCTATATGACAAATTGGTATGCGATGAGTGATGTGCTACTAAAGGCTGAATTTGATGAAAGCTGGATTCAGACTTATCATGACTAATGACATGTGTGATCGAGGAAGCTCTTTGGTGCTGCATCACATACAGAGCTGCACTTATATTCTCTCTCAGTCTTTGTAGCCCTCCCCTTGCCTCCCACCCCTCTCTCTCTCTCTCCGTCTCTGTCCCCCTTATTTTCGACATGTCATTGCTTGACTACCTGAATTTACAGGAAATGCTGAAAGGGCACAGCGTTGAGGTGACAAATACACTGACGCTTGTCTATCTCCAGTTTTTTCACTTATAAATCACCTTCTACACTACACCTGAATCAATCATCACATCCACCTGAGTACACATGTGCGCCTGTAGCCCGACGGCTTATTAATCAATGAACTCATCAGGGTGATGCACCAGGGATGTAACCTCTGAAGTGATGCAGGCAGGGTGGCTCTTCTCCGTTTGGTTTAAATAGAAAGATACCCACACTAACTGCAAAGCAAGTGATTAGAAAAGAACCTTCTGCATATCAGCCTCTCCAAACTTACTCTTCCCAAGGATCCATTTCACATTGAGTGCTCTCATGCAGGAAAAATAAGGATGGGACCCTTTTAAACCCTCCCACTATTCCCCATACAAGAAAGTGCTGCTCAGTCATAAATCTTTTAAGCCAATGTTATAATGAAAAAACTTTCACATGTGTAGCCGGCAGCCCAGATAGCTACACATAGTTCTGGACGACAGCTGGAATAAGATGGTGTGTATAACTGTGGAGATGTGGAAACCGCCTCGGATTGTTCTCTAAAATTGAACAAAAGATAATGTAAAAATCTGAGACCAAAGGGGCTTACATTGTTTCTGGAAGAAGAGCGTGATGATGTGTTTGGGAAAAGATTACTGCAACGCGGAAGGTGTAGGGGCCGGAACCTATACTGTACTATTGCACAGTAGGAATGAATAAGTCTTCACATGCACGCAAAGCCTATGGATTGGATAAAGGCTGCAATATCTCTTTGTGCTAAGTTGGTGCAATGTCACGCTCTGTAATTTATGCAAATAATGAGAAAAAAAAATCCTCATACAAAATGGATACATTGCAGAGCAACAATGCGTACTCTATGATGCATTAAGCACAGCATCAACCTGCATCGTAATGAAGAGTGAAGTACTTGTGATACACATGTTTTAGAACGTATAACTAAATTGATGAGCTGTTGCTTTGACCAACATTACCATTCATGCATGCACTCAGTTTGTATTGATTGTGCAGCAGAGGCATGTTTAAGGCCACTATAATAACATTACGTAACCATTCATGAGAGTGGCTAAACAGTGTTATGCTATGTAAATCATCTTACAGATGCACTTCTGTAATTATTGCATTGATGAGGGCTGTCAGGGATGTAAGGCGATCCAAGCAAAGCTGCCTCTTTCTCCTTGCTATGCAATGGGGCATAAATCATGAGTCAGCAGTGTTGTAGTCTTGCTATGGCATGGAAAATGGATTCAACTTCCCTATTAAAATTCTTTACAAACAACCACGTTTCTACAACATTGTGGTGGTCATATTAAATCGATCATGATACTGTAGTGAAAGGTGTTCTTTTCCTATACATGCAGCATTTTAGCGTGAAGAACTGAAGGGGCAATTGGAACAGACAACGTGCTCTGCCAGGGTACATAAGGAGATTTGAGAGGATTACTTTTGCAATTTTAGAGTCAATGCATTATTCATAATCCTTTGGATAGCTGAGGCCAAATCAGGGAAGGACCTCAGGTCATTAGCAGAGATATAGCATGCTTTGAGAAGAGGAGGAGGAGAACGACGATGCAAAGGAGATTCTCAATCAGCCATCCAAATATATTCACGTGTCGCGTCACTGTCTCAGTTATTCTGTATGTGTATCTGACTTCCAACAATAATAAGTCCTTGCTTTTCTTGATTCCCATTGTGTAATTTCCATTTAGCTGCTTTACATGCCCTACATGACGGCATGAGAAATTGTAAGGGCTTAGAGGAGACTTCCTGCAGATGTGATTACCTTTTCAGGAGTGTTAGATTGCCACATGTGACTGTAAAATGGCATGATCACATGTGGATCAGCCTCAAACAAATTCCCTTTTATCCGTGGGAAATGCTTCTGACAAACATCTATGTTTCAGAACAAATACCACCCCGAATAAAATTCAGCTGCTCCAAATTTCAAAACAACTATGGGTAAATGCATGACACAGCACACCATATTGTCCGTGCATAATGAGACTGAACTAGTTGCTTGTTTTTTTTCTTTCTCATCTGGCATTGAATCCATCGCAGTGACTGAAGTGACACTAGAAACTGTTGTTGGCATGAGTTTTTCCCAGCATTAATAGGAAGTGAGATGTAACACAGTTGGCTCTAAATATTTTCATTTCATTAACAGTTTGGGCTGAGGGTTAGGTTACAGTGGACCGTCTGCAAGGTTAAACACATGGCAGGACTCCCAATGAATAACCCCATGCCTTTTATTATCATTGTGTGTGTGTGTGTGTGTGTGTGTGTGTGTGTGTGTGTGTGTGTGTGTGTGTGTGTGTGTGTGTGTGTGTGTGTGTGTGTGTGTGTGTGTGTGTGTGTGTGTGTGTGTGTGTGTGTGTGTGTGTGTGTGTGTGTGTGTGTGTGTGTGTGTGTGTGTGTGTGTGTGTGTGTGTGTGTGTGGGGGTGGGGGTGGGGGTGTGCGTGTGCTAGCAGTACTATTTCATTTCATTTTTTCATTTCAAACCTTTATTTAACCAGATTGGTCCCATTGAGATCATAGATCTCTTTTTCAAGGGAGACCTGCAGCATATAGGTTCCACATGAAACATAAAACAATAAAGGACATTATACATTATATTTACAGGATACATAGTTATAGACATTTACAAGTGCCCATTGTATCAGCAAGCATTTCATTTAGCCTAGCTTTAAAAACATGCAGAGGAATGAGATTGCTCAGTTTCAATTCTTGCTGAAGATTGTTCCAAGCAAGTGGAGCTGCGCACATAAAAGCTGTCTTACCTAAGACAGTCCTTGCTCTTGGCACATCTAACAAGACTACATCATGTGACCTCAGACAATAGCTGCTTGCAACTCTCTGTGTTATCAGAGAGCAGATATAATACGGGAGTTTACCCAACAAAGCTTTATAGATAAACGTGTACCAGTGACTGAGCCTCCGTACAGTTAGTGAAAGCAAACCAGCCCTTGCATCCAGGGTACAGTGATGGGTTAATGCTTTACAGTTTGTCACAAATCTCAGAGCACTGTGATACGCAGCATCTAACTTGACCAGGCAATGGGCAGGTGCATTCATATACATCAGATCCCCATAGTCCAGCACAGGTAAAAAGGTCACAGTGACTAGCCTTTTCCTGGCCTCAAGCGAGAAAACAGGACTTGTTCCTGTAGAAGAAACCTAGCCTAACCCTCAGTTTTTTTAGCAGGTTATTGACATGAAGTTTAAAAGTGAGACAATCATCAAGCCAGATACCAAGGTATTTGTAACAGGCAACAACTTCAAGTTTTGTTCCTTGCGTAGTTACAATATCTAAAACAGGCTCTGGTGTCTTTTTAGCTTTTGAAAAGAGCATTACCTTGGTTTTATCCACATTTAAAAGAAGCTTTAATTCAGAGAGCTGAGTCTGAATAGTGTTAAAAACAGCCTGTAATTTAACAACAGCCTCCTTAATGGAGGGACCTGCACAATACATTACAGTATCATCCGCATAAAAATGTAAAGTAGCTTCATCCACATTATCACCTACGTTGTTAATATATATGGAGAATAAAAGTGGTCCTAAAACAGAACCTTGTGGTACACCATTAGAAATGTTCAACCACTCAGAAGACAGTCCATCAAAATGAACACATTGGGACCTTTCAGAGAGGTAGTTCACAAACCACCCCACTGCATGGCTGGATATGCCAATACTGAGTAGCCTCTGCTTTAAAATGTGATGATCAACGGTGTCAAACGCTTTGGAAAGGTCAATAAACAGAACTGCACAACTCTGCTTATTATCTAAAATACTAGTAATGTCATTCACCACTTTCATTGTGGCAGTGATGGTGCTGTGTTTCTTTCTGAATCCTGACTGATGTTTAGACAGGATATCAGTTATACATAAAAACTCCTTTACTTGTTCACTCACAAGTCGTTCGAGCACCTTAGCCAGAACTGACAATTTAGAGATTGGCCTATAGTTATTTAAAATAGTTGCCTCCCCTCCTTTCAGTAAAGGCAAGACATAAGCAGACTTCCATACTTTTGGAATTATATTTGTGCTGAGGGAGAGGTTAAAAAGAGAAGTAAGAGGTGGAGCAATAAAATCTGCAGCTATCTTTAAAAAGAAAGGTTCTAAGTTGTCCGGGCCAGCCGGTTTCCTAGGATCTAACTTGGATAATGCTTCATGAACAATACCAATAGTTAAAGGAGTAAAACTGAAAGGGTTTTCCAGACCACATTGTTCAGAGTCAAGGATTGGAGCGTTCACAGAAGCAGAAGTACAGTCAGTGACAGAATCAAACAGAGAGCCACAAGACACAAAATGCTTATTAAAGCAATTTAGCATAGTAGCCCCGTCTGATATACTATACTTGTGGGGACCTACATCTGTTTACATAGTCACGTGTGGGGACTCGCCTCCCTTATGGGGACAAATTGGAGGTCCCCATAAGGGGAATCATTAATTTTAGGGTGAAGACTTGGTTATGTTTAGGATTAGGGTTAGGGTTAGGCATGTGTTGGTTATGGTTAAGGTTAGGATAAGTCTCTAGGAAATGCATGTAAGTCAATGTAATGTCCCCTGAAGTGATGTATACATGGTATGTTCACACAAACATTAAAGTCCTCATATGCATGTATGAACACTCACACTAAAAACGATGCAGGGTCACATAGCATAGCTTTGCAATCCTTAAAAAGTGTGTATCATTTATTTGGTTATGACGTCACTGGAACTCGAAACTGCAGATGTACATCGACTGCAGATCAGAAATTAACATTAATCTCATCTAGCTTCTCCTTTCACTAATGTCATTGGAGTCGTTAAACTGACAGTAAGGAAATGTCTCGTCAGTATAAATTCCACAACTGGAACAATCACATTGATGGATTTACAATGTCTCCCAATGACAAAACATGATTACTTTAAGAAAAGCTGCAAAACCATGAATATCTTGCTTTTGTGTGGTAATAAATGATTAATTGACTTTATTTATTGCGTGGCGTCTTGTCATATGAAAATGATTAACCAGCTCCTCCTGATGTTTCCTTTCAACCATATCAGACATCATTTCATTTCCTTGTGCTTCTTGATATATTTTATGCTCCAGCTGAGTAATGTGTTTCATCACGGATGAGACAGAAAATGCAATATTTCTCATTTGATCATATGGACCTTAATTTGATACTCTGCATGGGGAGTGACTACAGCAGCGAGCTCTATTATGCATTATCAAAGAGGTTGTTGGCCTCCTGGTTTGATCAAAGGCAGTTTATTTATTACATAATCAAAGTAAATCAAGCTTTCCCATTAAAACATGTAAAATATATTGGAAAAACTTGATTGAATCTTGTTGATAATGATGAATTTAAGTGAAAAAGTACTTACTAATTAAATGAGATATTCACTCGCTAATGATTGGTAGATCATTAGTACTCTATGACAGTAGTGAAAGCAGATACATCTTTTTAAAAGAAGCACATCGATTCTCATTCTTCATAATGCTGCATTTTCAAGCTCAAGAAGTTGTAATTTGTATTGATTTACCGATCTATGAACAACTATGGTTTAATAGCTTCAAGCAATTATTGAAATTTCTAGCAAACTGTTTTACAAACCCATGTTATTGTAAACTACGAGATTAAGAAGTATAGGCAGATATCTTTTGGAGACTTTAACCCTTCTACACTCACGTGAAAACTCATTTACAGATATGTCCAAGTCCTTTCAAGCCATTAATTAAGCAATGCAGATTTTGAAGTGAAGATAGTACATTTCCTCCCTATGAGTTTAGACTCAGAGCCTAAAGGGGGATCCAAGTGCTGCACATATGGGCTGCTGTTTAGTCATTTCCTCTGCCAGCTACTTTAGACCACAAGGGGAATATATTATTTACCAACCACCTATTAATAGTGAGCCAAATGCCCCACAGCTATTCCTTTAAAAGAAAACACCCTTAACCATTGCGGGGAACATACTATCAAGCAATCTAAGTGCAGAAGAATGCATAAAATATATATCTCGTGAAATGTTATGTCGCATTGATAAGGAGATGACCTTAAGTGGGGGAGTACACAGGGAGCTTGAGATTGACTGATTAGGGCTGAGTGTACCAGTGTAGAGCACAGAACTGGAGCTCAGACGTTTAGATGTAATTATGATATGAAGAACAGTAGAACGAGCTGTCATATAAACCCATTTGTTGGAGTACGAGCGTTTCCTAATGTATAGCCGAATATGATCTGTGTGGGTAAAATGAAAATGAAAATAAACTGTATTTGTGACAAAAGAGTTTCTCATAAAGCCAAGGGAAGGGCTGCAGTGTGTTTAAATCACTGAAGCTCATGTGCACGGTTCTCCCTTAAGCCTTCAGTGACACAATAGGAAACCCCAGAGATGATATGAGCAGAGTGAGAAATAGGCCACAAATCCAACTAAGCACAAATCACTTAAAGCTGAAACATGAGTATTGCTATTCTACCACTATATAAATCAACAACATAAATGAGTCACGATGCGTTTGTAAAACAAATACCAGATGAAAAACAAAAGGCCTGGTACTCAAAGATAGCATTCACAAGCACACCTACGAGAAAGCAGCAACAGCAGCCGCGAGCTTTGGCACTCCTAAAGTTTAATGATATTGTCAAGCATACAAACATCTCCTGAATGACATGCACTCACATTACATATGCTGCTATAAGATAACCGGCAAATACTTAGCCCGATAAGACACATCAGTGATATGGCAACTTGACAACATAACACCCCAAGTTAAAGCAAAACCGTGCTTCAAGCTCAATGCGTGTAATGAGGCTGACATCTGACACAAGTCAACGCATAGAGTTTCTGAAAGGTGTCAACACGAGCAAGGAGCACACAAAATTGTTATTCCAAAAAGGTGTGCAGAAGCAAATTATCAGAATTGTTGGCAGGCATGCTTGTTTATGTAAAACTAGTGCGTACTGTAACTAGCAGTTGCAAGTTTTGGAGTAACCAATGAGCTGGGTTTCCAATTAAAAGAGTCCAATTAAAGAGTTTTAGCTTATGTTACGTGTTGCAGAAAATGCGGGAAATATGGGTGGACGTATCATAAACCTGAAGATTAGTTACATTGAGTCCTTTTGTTTCTATATATCAACACAGAGGATGCCAGTAAAAACATTTAATATAGTCATAGAAAACAAACCAAAGTGTAGTGACATTTCGAAGGTTTGACTTTTTGATTTTCTTTCTTCAGTCTTGAGTGGTTTTAAATGTTTTCACTTTTGTCACATTTCAACATATATATTAATAAATGATGTGTTCTGAATCGTGGAACATGTATTTGTATCAGATATTGTGTCTTTAAGGATTATAATTTACTACCAGGATTGAAATGTATGGTCTCAGAGGAAACATGTTTTTACAGTACCTTACTAAGGGGATTAGATCCTCTCTGATTTCCCCACTAAATATGGTTAGACACACAAACACTGATTATATTTTTCTTTTACCTCTTTCAGAAAATATGGTGAGCAAAGAAGACGCCAACTACATTGTTCTTTCAAACTCAGATGACTCCGATTCAGATACAGGCCCTTCACACAGCCTTGATGCACAGTCCGGACCAGAATCAGGCAAGCCACAGGTGAAGAAGAGAAACAAGGCTTTACAAGTTCGTTTTAGGGATATCTGTGAGGCCCAGAATGAGTTTCGGGGAAAACGCTCCAGATCTATTTCCTCCAAAGTGACACAGAGAAAGTATATGACCATGCCCGCCAGACGCTCTATTCCAAACGTGACCAAGAGCACCGGGGTCCAGACTTCGCCGGACCTCAATAAGCGATACAAGACATTCCCTTTCGAGAGGAAAAAAGGACATACATTCAAACATACTGCTTTGGTGGAAGATTATAAAGGACAAAATAATGGTTTTTTGAGCGATATAAAGACAGTAGTAGATGATGGACAACCCATTGGCGATTCCTCAAAGTACAAGGGTAAGATTGTGGTGCAAACTAAAGCTTTGCTTCACCACACTGATGACAGCAGTGATACGGAGGATTTGCTTTTGCGTGCCAACTGTCTGGATGGACCCTCTCGTCCTGTCTCTTCACATTTCTCGGAAGAGTGCCATCAGGGTAGCCCTGCTTCAAAAAGAGAAACAGAGTACCAGGGTTGTGGGACAAGGACCAAACACAAAGGATTACCCAAAGAAGATACGGACGCTGGCACTTCCTCAAAGCGCCAGCTTGCTTACTCAGAGTTTTCCCAGGACAAGTCGAGGGGCACGGGCCCTGTTGCGTGGAACTCTTTGACACAGGTGGAGTCTTTAGGAAGCCCGTCTGTGAGCTGTAAACGGAAAAAGGGTACACAGTTAAACGAACAGCAGTCACAGACGCTTCCCCATAGTGCCAAATGTTCAGTGCAGTCTCAAGGGCATAGTCGGACCAGGCATGCATCAGCCTCCTCTAAACTTCAGCAAACAGTTGGGGGGGGGGAGGGCTTTCCTCCAAGAGACACACAAGCCCCAGGCATGCGGAGCAGCCAGCAGATAATGCCCTTATCTGAAGACAAGGATATCAAAGTGCAGCTGCAGGCGATGGAGAGCCTCATCAACTCCAGCCAAGAGACCATCAAGGTGCTACTTGGAGTCATTCAGGAGCTGGAGAAAGGGGAAGCGCAGAGAGGAGGGTGAGTAGATTTAGCTTTACAGTGCAACCAAACAAACTGTATACACATATGCATGGTTCACAGTGTGATGTGAAGGGCTATCAATGTCTTGGATACAGTGGTTCTTTGACCTAAATGCTCACATCAACATGATAACATGCTCTCATAATGACCATTGTAACCTGATGATGATTAGCAGGTATATTGTTAACCATCAAGTTTAGCATATCAGCATGCTATAACTTGCTATTTAGAACCAAGAACAGAGGAGGCCTGAGAATGCTGGGTATGCATGTATTTGAAGGCAAACCAAATCATTGAATATTATAAACAGATATGTTGGCCTTGTGATGGTGCTTGAGGAAAGGTCCTCTGCAAACACTTAATGTCTTTACCTAACTGTACATCAGTGCATTCAATATTTTTAGTCCACCTCATGCTTCTGCTAATAGAAACATAATTTGATCCCACAAACGTATTCTCTTGGAACTATGAATATAATCATAAAGAATGTGCTAAAGTTAGTGTTGATATATATCTGAATAAATCAATTAAAATCGATCTGTCGGTGGCGCTAGTGGATGATCAACCATCAAGTCTTTATGTAGCGTTTCAAATAAACAGCACAATGCAGGAATACTGTCTTCCTGTGTCATCTTAACCCAAGGGCAAGCTTTCTCTATTATTTATTTATGTGTCATATTTCATTAAAGACATATCTGTAAAGGAGAAAACGCAGTAACAAGCTTCATAAAGTCCTCGAGCCATTCCCACAGCCAGACTCCTACGGCAGTGCAATTGGAATCAATGCTAAGTACTCCGTCGCAGAAAAACTCAGAGCAACACAAACCAAATTGTATTTAAGCCTTAACCATATCCAGTGAAGTACAAGGCACCCCAGTGTGGCTCTGTGGAAGTTGATTGTGAAGGCTCAATTAGTGCTGGCTCATAACGCTTTGCCTTTCATCTCCACAGAACTGAGCCTGCTATAGAGCCTTCACTGTGTTGTGTTGCTTAAGTGTTATTAGAGAGGTGCAGTTACAGGATGCAAAGCCTGCCTTACACAATGCATTCCCAAATACACGTCCTTTTGTTGCATGGAAGTCAAATAGCCTGTTTTAATGATACACTTTGAAAATAATCCAACTAAAAGCCTCCCTGTTCTCACCTGGGATAAATAAGTTATGTACAGTGATTTTCAAGCCAATCCTTTAAAATGTATGCAATGACAAGAAGCAGTCTATAGGTCCTGCAAGAGTGTATGCACAATGTTGTCTTCACTTTACTGTTTACATTGGAAATAACTACTACAAATTACTACAAAATATCCCACTTCTCCATTTTTGGCCGATTTTATTTACTGTTGCTCATGTGCCGCATGAGACAATAAAATTAAACAGAAAATGTTCTGCAAAAGTACAACAGGAACTCAAAATGAAGCATTTGCTCGACAGCTGTTTCACATCTCTTTTAGTACAATAATATTGCATAAAACAGATACTCACCATTGACTTGTAAACAGGAATAATGCATGTGCTTGTCATCTGTTTATCATCTCATCAGGTTTTCCAGACCTAACAGGAAGTGGTATGCTGACACTTGATTTTAGGTATTGAGGATAATACAGTTACAGAATACATGACCAGAGACAGAGAGTATGCATTGTATAACCCTCCATATTCAATGTTGTTGTTGTTTTTTTTAACGTGAAAGAAGATTATTATTCTGTGGCATGACCTCGTTTCTTATGATAACAACAGTCCATATGTCAATATTATTTCCATGTGTGATGCATGCACACTGTATCTTATGCTGTTTGAATACAATTGCCATAGTACTGTTATTCATATGCAATAATGCAACATGTGTCATTATGCTGCATCATAGAAAGACTGTCTGCTGTGTCTGCTATGTATACTATATACATAACATGTCTTTAATGTAGAATGACAAACCCGATGTTTGAAGCACATCATACCACATGAGACAGTGTGGCCTGCTGAGTTCTTGCTCACAGGTTATCGATAAAAATGCAAAATACTATGCAGTGTTCAGGCAGGCAGAGCAGCAGACACAAAAGTGGGGGGTGTGGACAGTAAAAGTGGAATGCCAAGGGCAGGACAGATCCCAGGACAGCTGACATGGGCAAACCACACAGATAGTTATTCTGTGCCAACAAACGTTGAGCTTAAAAAAACCTGACCGTTTTGACCGTTCTCAGAGGTGCAGTTATTTTTTACGCATCTATGAAACCTTCCTCTGTGACAATGGGTGCTTTTTAATACAGCTCTTTATTGGGTCATGAGCATTTCACCCATAATGGGAGTGTGTTTGTGTGCAGAGTACACACAGTGATTATGAATTTAGGTCAATACCCTTTGATTATAAGAGAGAAGCTCTTTAAATTACAAGGCTGTACATGAGCGGCCGGCAGCAGCAGCAGCACTCAGTGGACCCTGTCACTGCGCTGAGTTACTGTCCTTGCACACAGCTGTTCAGAGACATCATTTGGAAACAGGGCAGGATGGATGAACTTGTTGACCTTGAGCTCCCATCAGCGTTCTCGATCCTCGCGCTGTTCTCTCTCCCCCGACGAGGTCACCTCTCATGTCAGGGTGAACCGTTGCGGTGTGACACCTCCACATGTCATCCTACAGGGTGAGGGGCTGCAGTGACAGCAAGCAATTACAGAACATGTGCAGCTCTAACACAGCCCCTCGTATCCCCCCCCCACACCACTGCCGCCTGCCTTTGCATGCAGTGACTTATAGTGCACATAACATGATGCAGACCTGCATGGTAAATTCAAATGAGGATAAATGAAAAACTGGCGATATGAAAGACGAGGAGTGTTACACCAAAGGCATTGTATTTAACACGTCACGTTTGACATATGTATGCATAAATCTCTGTCGTGAGATAGCTGAGGTTGTTCCTTTGTGAAGGTCTTTGAACAGAACAAATTCAAACTGTTATACAGTAAAGGCACTGGCCCCTCAGGTCTGTGTACCTATCCCATGAACAGAGCAGGTGCAATTTGTCTTTTTGATTGCTTTTTTTAATCGCTTATGTTTTATGTCTAAAGCAAATTAAGTTGGAGGAAAATATAAAAAAAGATATACAGCATAGCGCAGAACGTTAAGGTATTGATTTCTCATTACATATGATTCATGAAGCATTTAGTTGTTATTTTCTTCCTATTGCACAGCAAATAGACACAGAACAGATTTGATAACTATGCCATGGCAAAGCTAAGTAATCCTGTTATGTAAAATCAGTAAGTCTACACTTGATTAACCAAATCTGAGAGAACTGCAGGATCAGATCAGAGCCCCTGCTGCATGTTCGACTGTTAGGAGTAAACAACACTGTCTAAAAACCAAGCTGAACAAATTATGTGTGATACCTGATGCCCAAAGGTGTTGAAATATGAATGCTAAAGCCTGTCACTTGAGATCACATACATCTTTTCATCTCTTTTTTTACAGGCTCACCTACCGAACAGGACAAGACACAGCAAATTGTGACACTTGTCGAAACAGCGCATGCATCATTTACAGGTGGGCCCTTTTTAACTGCCAGTGTTTCATTAATGCTGCAATAAATTATGTTTTCTGTTTGATTATGTGATTCAGTGTGAAAGAGGAATGCTTCCAGGAGTATTTGGTGCAGTGTTCTGTTTAGAAAATGTATAAGGATATGTAGTATCTGGATCTGACAGTCAGAGGCAAGACGGTTTAATCAATTCAATAGATGCAAATAAAAGCTTTTGGGTGTAGTATTAAATGATAAAATAAGCATCCAGGGCTATGAAAATAATGAAATGTGATGTACTGCACCATGGCGTGTTTTTCCACAATGGAAGATGAAATAGATAATACCTCCATTATCATTTATCTGCTAGAATCCACTTCAAGACACTGGTACTTGCGTACCATGCTGCGAATGAATCTGGCCCTTCCCACATCCAGAACATGGTTAAACTGTACACCCCAGCACATGCACTCCGCTCTGCATCAGCCAAACGGCTCGCTGCACCCTCGCTGCGAGGGGGACCCAAGTTCCCATCAGCAAAAACATGTGGGTTTGCTATCCTGGCTCCAAAATGGTGGAATGAGCTCCCCATTGAAGTCAGGACAGCAGAAAGCTTACACACCTTCCGGCGCAGACTGAAAACTCATCTCTTTCGACTCCAATTTGAGCGATAGAACTATTAACAAAGCACTTATATACTAATAAAGGACTGGCTTATCTAAAGCCAGTTGAGTAGCACTTGAAATGTTTTGCTCTATGAAGCCTGATGTACTTATATGATTCTGTTTTCTTCAAGGTTGTATTTTGTTCGTCGAACGCACTTATTGTAAGTAGCTTTAGATAAAAGCGTCAGCGAAATGCAATGTAATGTAATGTAATTATTTGCGAAGGTTTCTGGGGAATGTATGGCCTCTCTGTAATAAATCAGTAATCATACACAGCAGTGGAAAGTGAATTAGATAGGGTAGGAAAATACAGTGGTCCCTGTTGCACAGTATATGAGGACCTTGAATTTCATTACAACCCATAAAACGCTATTCTCTTTTAAAGAACAAATGATGCATTAACTCTTTTGATTTGAAAAAAAATACACAGTATAGCCGCGGTTTTGTGTGGTGTAAGTGCTCTGTGTGACGAGCTGGAAAAAAGCTCAGAAGCGGGAATCCACTCAAACGGTACCCTTAATTTAGTTGTCACTTCACTCCAGAAACCTCTTCTGCTGGACCCACTTGTTACCCTGTTCTCTAAAACAGGAAACAGACAGCTGTTTGGAAAATGCTCACCAAACACTTCACTCTCTGGGGTTGGGTTTCGAATGGGCATAAGTGAAAGTAGCACAAAAAGCACAAAATCATTGATGTAAACTTTCCTTTCCTTTCTAAATATGATACATGCTAACGTAACAGGATATTTTTTCCAAACTTCTGCTTTATGCTTCTCTTTCTGTTTCTACAAAATGGAGATTGTGTTTCTTTTGGATTCTTATTGATTAATTTCAGATATTTAAAACACAGTTATTGTTATAAACTAATTTGGACACATACTCATGGACATTTCTCCAAAAGAAAGAAAAATTGTCCTTAAGGTTTCAACTTTACGTTGCATTTTCTACAAGGATCCTCATCTCTGTTTTCCCTTGACAAGTGCATTGTTTCAAGCTGACCTAGATTGTGTTTCAACACTATATATGACAGGCTCGCTATTTCATATCAGATACAGGGGATAATGAATGATTGCCCTTCACAGATTTCTTCCTTCCTATACAAGTGTAGCATGACATTTCGTGTATTATCTGGCTTTTTTCACAGAAATAAAAAAAACGTGTTTGATTCTGAAATGATAACGCCTCATATCCAACGTGTTGGGGCTAGAAGCTAATAAGCAAGCAAAGAAAACATATTTTACCCAAAATATTTATACTTCAAAAGATGCTGCAGGGTTTCATAAAAGGTGCTGTCTAGGGGGACCTCCTCTGTTGCACCCGGCACTCTAAAATCCATCTATAATGAAATGTATTTCCTTGTCTATCTCCATAACTGTCACGTCTACTTAACCTCCCCCCATCTCAGTGATCTGCTCCACACTCGCAAGGCACTTTTTTGGTATCTTAATTCATGTCGAACCATTCTTTATTATTGTCAGTGCACCTCTGTTCAGATCAAATCAAAGTTTATTTATATTGCCCAATATCACAAAACAGATTCAAATGAGAAAGTACAACAAAAAGTCAGTAAAAACAATAAAATAAAAATACCATAAGGTGTAAGGAGGACACACATAGGGACATTTAAAACCAGCTCTAAATATAGGCTTTATTAAAAAAAAGAAAGTCTTAAACAAGCTCTTTAATTTGTTGCACACAGTTGGTTCCGGAGCTCTGTTTTCCAGGAGTTACCAAGAGACCTCGAGAGTCAATAGGGGATTAAAATATATTTTAGGTATAATGGTGCCTTTCCATTTAGTGCTTTGTAGTTGAGTTTTAATTTTGATTCTGGACTTTACTGGGAGCCAGTGTAGAGCTGATCAAATGTGACTGATATGGTACATTGTCCTTGTTTTTGTTTGCTGCCACATTTTTGTAGACGACAACTGTTGTAATATTTCTTATATTTGTTGGTCCATTTACACCATTACTTTTTTTCATTTTAAATGTAGGACCCAAAGCTTATTAATTATGTTAAGGATAAAAAAACAACTTGGAGCAACAATTGTAACCTTACAATGCACCTCACACTAGTCTTCACACTTTTGAACACTAACTAGATGTTACTGACCCAGACATGAGCCGCCGACTCGCCTAAGGAGCATGACCAAGCAATATTTTATGTTCTTCTCCTGCTGCAACAAACCAGGATATTTGGTCTGTTGTTGCTCCAGGTAGAGTCAAAAATATAAACAAAATGCTTTCCTGTAATGTCTCTCCAAAAACACCACAGTATAACAGACAGAGGGCTGCAGAACGACAGACACTATCACCAGCGAACTGAGAGCACAGATGTAAACCTGAATCAGTCCAATGTGAAGAAATAAGAGAAACTCGACACTTCTGGGCAAAACAAGATATTATTGGATCTGAATCTGATTTGCTATAAAAGACACTGGCAGGTGTCGGGAGGAAGAATAGCTACTCTCCTGAGGACCTGGTGTCTGACCTCACAAAAAAATCCTTCAAGTCTTGTCTGCTTACCTATCTTTAAAGACATGTGGGACTAAATTATGTTTTGGAGACAGATGGAGTTCACTTAAATAGGATAAAGCTGTTCACCTTCAACCTACTCCTTCACCCAGCTGTTCATACCACTTCTCAAGATGTTGAAGTAAATAAGGCCATGCTTAGTGTTATAAAAAGAAATGTCTCATTCATGCCAAACAAATGGTATGATTACTCTGACAGCAGATGATTTTAACCTTTGTAATTTATAGATCTTCATATTTGCGTGATTCATGCACATGTCACAGATGTGACAAAGCAGATTCATTTTTTCTTATCCTGTGTTGATTGGCTTACTTTTTTTTTGTTTAATTGTATGCGCAGTACTCCTGTATTACAGCCAACCTCTAACATTACTGCAGTGAGTCTGTTTGTTTCTATTTGTATTCCCTATTTTTATCGGTTTAATATCATTACTGTAAGTAAGTGAGGGTTTCAATCTTGGGGTTAAGGCAGACTGGCTATGTAAGAATATGTATAACTATTTTGATAAATGTCATAGGATATGATTTGACTGGACTTATTGTGGTTAATATTGTTTGTGGCAAGAGAATGCATTTAGGATTCCTCTAACTAAGAAGAAAACTCTATAGATTTAATAGCCTCATAATGTGTAGGACTAAAACAATAATACCCCTACGTAGAGGAGCAAAGAAAACTCCTAAAGCCTACGGCTGAGTTTCTCTTTTTTCCCGTGACTGCTCCAATCCTATGTCGGTGATGCAGAACAAACTACCAACAATTTCTAATGGCAAAGACGCGCCCCTCAGTCTGTTGACACTAAACCAAAGCATGTACGGTAATACAATCACATTAAAGGCACACTCTGCGGAGTAGTAATAAAGTGGAAGATTATTATTTCATCTGCGGTCTGTATCATTAAACGCTGTTTATTTCCGATCACCCGATTAGATATTAAGTCGTGGAGTAGAGCAGAGCCTTAGCTGGCCGCAGTAGTGCTCCATCATGGTGCTCTGTGTTTTTGCCAAGGCAGTTGTCATAAATATCTTAAATTCTGCAAATAATGCTGTTTATTATTCTTCAGCTGCACAAACCTTCCAAGATTGAATTATGTTTGTACACAGGAAAAATAAAGGCATTTATTTATTGTTTATCTCAGCTCTTGATGTCAGATGTGCCTTTTTAATCTCATTTGCAACTTCCTCACCTCATTACCAGCATCCCTGTTATTATAATAGTCTATTATCACAGTGAATTAACCTGAACGGCCAGCAGAAATCACATTAGGAAAATTGAAATAGGGCTTGGAGAAGTCAGTGCCTCAAATGGTTAGACTGGAACTGCATGGTGCAACTCTAACTGAGGTTGACTCCCCTGAGATGTAGCCCTTAATTTTAGAGCAGTCCACAACCTCCAGTGTGTTCGATAAATTCAGGACTTGAGCATTTGCTGAGCTCAGGGGCCTATACTGCGAACCTGGTTCAACCTAACCTGGATATGTTTGAGTTAGCCGGTTGGCTTAATCCAAAACATACGCGCTCTCGCTAAACGGTCCTACGACGCTGGTTATCAAGTGGATCGCTCAAGCCAGCCGTGTCCTATCTAGTTAGGTGCGCGTTCACATGAAAGGGGTGGTATTTGGAGCATTCGACCAATCACAAACATGGAGAAGCGCACTGACAGCGCAGCGTCATACTTCCTGAATGAAAAGTGAACTTTAATACTAGTCAAAAATGAAGAAGTTAAACTTTAAACATCCATGACTTAAACACTTTATCCAGGATAAAAGCCACATAGCTGCACCTGCAAGGTGAATACAGCTGGTAAAAGAAAAAGTGTTTGAATGCGTACATTAACAGGTTTATGATATCACTGCCCGTCTAAAACACGATCTGACTTCAATTACATTTGTCTCGAGTGTTTCGTCAACTTATGTGTTGCTTAAAATAATACTTCTGCATACAGTATGTGACACTGTGAGTGTTGCACGGCCAGATACGGCTCAGCTGACTCAGATAAGGAAATATATACATTATGAAGTGATATGCCGCGGACTGTACTTAATGTACTCTGATCCGGTTACTTATGTTGTGGCCGATATTTAAGTAAGCTTTCTTAACGCTAATGTTATAATAGTCAGATTGCTCTGAAGATGGGAGGTGATATTCTATTAATGTTCACGTTCACACAGTCGGTGATTTTTGCCGGCCGTCTGTCCTGCGACGGCAGTTTTTCTGTATTTCCTTTCTCCTGTAATATGACTTGATCGCTTTAAACTCCGCACACTGAGCTCTGATTGGTCAGCAGGCGGTGCTTTCACTGAGTTGAGCTCTTAGCCTGCAACCTAACCTGGTCCCGACCAGGTTAGCTGCTTAGCATATATTACCATGGAGATCTAGCTTGCTAAAAAGAGAACCAGCTTCGTAGGACCGGAAAGCCGGAGTTTTCCCTGAATTTAGCCGGCTAAGCGAAAAATCCTGCTTCGCAGTATACCCCCCAGGTATCAGCAGGTCTCATCCATACTTCAGCTCCCCCCCGACAGTCTCCACCCACCCTCGATATACTGCAGCATCTCATACATCACTGCAACAAATAGGGCATACATATGGCGAGTAAAAGTGAGGAATGGAAAGACTGTATGGATGATCATTTAAGGAAATAACTATAGTTCTACTGTCTATCACATCAGGAGAAAAGGTATGTCAAAAAGGGTCCTTTCACCCATTTAACAAAAAAAAACTGAGAATGCATGTTTTGTCCATATTTTGGGATGGCGAACTGGACTCAATACTATTACCCATGAGCCTCAGCTGCCAGTGCAATGGGAAATAGGCAAGCTAGGGATATAAAAAAAGTGGTAGCAAATTCAAAACGCTTGTTTGTCACATTTGTTTTTTTTTGTAATACATTTAAAAATAATAGTATGGTATACTTTACTCACAGAGCACATAACACAATCTTCTTAGAGTAGAATGTTGTTGTTGTTGTTGTTGTTGTTGTTGTGTTTGTTGTGAATTCCCCATCTGTCTTTAACTACATTGACTTGTTTTCTTCATTTTATGGGATTTTATTCAAATATATTTTTCACAAGTCCTTCAATTTCAACATAACAGTTTTCTTTTAACCAATAGCTTGTAATTTGCTACATTGTTGCTACCCATATTACTAGAAATAAGTTAACATCTTATTCTTGATCCCCACTGGCTTTTTCTTCCAAGTAGTAAGATTAGTGGATCTTTATTAAGATTGATACCATTTTCAGATGCTTCTAGCTTTTAATGAACAAAATGAACGACTGGGTTTTGCCATCTGCTCAAAATTCGTTCTAATTTGGTGTGTCTTAAATATTAGAGAATTATGATCCTCCACATACAATCTTTTCAAATGTTGAATTCGTTTTTTTCCCGTTGACATTCATTTGTTTATTTTGATGATTAGTATTGTTTTTACCATCTAAGTAAGGAAGTTATAATATTTAGCATTTTATCATTGAATGTATTAAAACAATAAAAAGTTAACTTCTTACTTGGAAAATGTAAATAAATGATAATTGGTTGGACCCCATTGTGATCAAATCTGATGCACTGATACACCAATATTGCTAGAGGAAGGTTTTTAAAAACAATATAGGGGTTGTAGTATACTTTAATGAACAAAAACAAGATGGAAACTGCTCTTTATAGTCCCTTGTTATCTACTTCTGTATATCAAATAAGATTTCTAAGAGCATCCGTTGCAAATTATATGTGTCCCACCACTGAGTCAACATAGAATACAAATCCAGTGTTACAAACAAAATCCGATCACAGCGTTAAAGCTTTTTATCCCCATCATGCTGCGTTGAATAAGAACCAGCACTGGAATCAAAGTACACTCTGTAGTTGTTTCCAATTTGGAAGTAACAATGACATTGACGAAGAGTTAAGTTCAGGGAAAGGCAACTGCAAAGCAATATGATGAGCTAATTAGCACTTGTATCCCACGCTGCGATGGAGGAGCCGTGGTTGTTTTGGTGAACAATTGTCAAGATTGCCTATTCTGTTTTGTTCTCATTAATAAGATCGGGTTTTTCTTTGAGCCTCTGTGAAGCAGAATGCTATGTAATAGACAACAGCAATGGCTGAAAAGAGAGAAACATGACTGCTGAAGAATCCCAGCATCTGATTTCCATAACCTGTGGGAGGTATCTCCTTCAACTGTTGCCTGTCTGTCTGGAGGAAATAACCGTCAGTCTCCAGTGATTCAATTTACTATGCCCTGTCATGAAGCTCTGAGGATGTTACACTATACTGGGTCTGAACCACTCATCTTGTCAAGTGAAGGGTTTGAACTTTGAGTGGCCAAAGGGGAAATCAAGAGAGGGGAAATGACTTTACGCTGAAAGGTTGGCAGTAGCGGAGAGAGAACAGAGGCTGTGCAGGTATATACTGCCGAATGAATAGAGTATGCTGTGCTAAAAAGACTCATCACAGCAGCACAATCCCTCCCTGGAGCTACAACCATTGAACGGTGCTCAGCACACCACGACCACAGACAAACAAACGGCTCGCCACTGATCAACAACAGCTACTCACAATGCATAGCTAAAGAGATGATTAATCTGCTTTGCTAAAGGCCAAAGAAAATCCCCCCCGTCTCCAGCCACTTCAATCTGTTTGTGGAGAGAGATGATCTTAGATATAGGGCTTTTGCTTGCTGCAGCACCTGCTCCCCAGAGCCACCCACATCTAACAGTGCTGCCTCCGGCTTCCCACCGAGGCATTTGTCCACGGCGTATAGTAATTGCAGTGATATGCCAAGTGATTTATTGCTTAATAATTGCTGAGGGTATTCACACTGTGATCCTGGGGGGTATACTGCGAAGCAGGATTTTCGCTTAGCCGGCTAAATTCAGGGAAAACTCCGGCTTTCCGGTCCTACGAAGCTGGTTCTCTTTTTAGCAGGCTAGATCTCCATGGTAATATATGCTAAGCAGCTAACCTGGTCGGGACCAGGTTAGGTTGCAGGCTAAGAGCTCAACTCAGTGAAAGCACCGCCTGCTGACCAATCAGAGCTCAGTGTGCGGAGTTTAAAGCGATCAAGTCATATTACAGGAGAAAGGAAATACAGAAAAGCTGCCGTCGCAGGAAAGACGGCCGGCAAAAATCACCGACTGTGTGAACGTGAACATTAATAGAATATCACCTCCCATCTTCAGAGCAATCTGACTATTATAACATTAGCGTTAAGAAAGCTTACTTAAATATCGGCCACAACATAAGTAACCGGATCAGAGTACATTAAGTACAGTCCGCGGCATATCACTTCATAATGTATCACATATCTCCTTATCTGAGTCAGCTGAGCCGTATCTGGCCGTGCAACACTCAGTGTCACATACTGTATGCAGAAGTATTATTTTAAGCAACACATAAGTTGACGAAACACTCGAGACAAATGTAATTGAAGTCAGATCGTGTTTTAGACGGGGCAGTGATATCATAAACCTGTTAATGTACGCATTCAAACACTTTTTCTTTTGCCAGCTGTATTCACCTTGCAGGTGCAGCTATGTGGCTTTTATCCTGGATAAAGTGTTTAAGTCATGGATGTTTAAAGTTTAACTTCTTCATTTTTGACTAGTATTAAAGTTCACTTTTCATTCAGGAAGTATGACGCTGCGCTGTCAGTGCGCTTCTCCATGTTTGTGATTGGTGGAATGCTCCAGATACCACCCCTTTCATGTGAACGCGGACCTAACTAGATAGGACACGGCTGGCTTGAGCGATCCACTTGATAACCAGCGTCGTAGGACAGTTTAGCGAGAGTGCGTATGTTTTGGATTAGGCCAACCGGCTAACTCAAACATATCCAGGTTAGGTTGAACCAGGTTCGCAGTATAGGCCCCTGGTCTGCTTTCTGTCAAGTCAACATTCTTTAAACAGCAGTTGCAAAGACACATTTTTCAACAAAAGATACAAATGGAGATGAAGCTGGAGGAAATTAAATGACGGATGCTGTTTGCACCCGGGGGAGTTTAGTGAACAATGCTATTTGTGGTGTGGCTCAGTGGGGTCATGCGCTGGTCTTCGGATCGAGGAGAGCAAGTTTGAGTCTAACTGCAGTCAGCATATCGTTGTGTCCTTGGGCAAGATACTCTTATTCTGTGGGGACTGCACACAGTATTGAATGTATGTAAGTTGCTTTGGATGAAAGCGTCTAACAAGTGACATGTAATGCACCCGAGTGACTAGTCAAAAATTATATTTACACCCGGGTGTCTGTAGTCCACAATGCTATTTACACCCGGGTGACTATAGTCACCAATGCTATTTACACCCGGGTGACTATAGTCAACAATGCTATTTACACCCGGGTGACTATAGTCAACAATGCTATTTACACCCGGGTGATTATAGTCAACAATGCTATTTACACCCGGGTGATTATAGTCAACAATGCTATTTACACCCGGGTGATTATAGTCAACAATGCTATTTACACCCGGGTGATTATAGTCAACAATGCTATTTACACCCGGGTGATTATAGTCAACAATGCTATTTACATCCGGGTGTCTGTAGTCAACAATGCTATTTACATCCGGGTGTCTGTAGTCAACAATGCTATTTACACCCGGGTCTATACTCAACAATGATATTTGTGGTGTAGCTATTTTCACCCAGGTGGAAATAGACACTTTTAAATTAACCAATGGATAATCAAATCAAATCAAATCAAGTTTTATTTATATAGCACATTTATAAACGATTTTTGGTCGAGCCAAGGTGCTGTACATATAATAAAATTAGCCTACAGTAGAGACACTTTACAGCAAATACAACAGCACAGATTGTTCAGAATATCAGTATGAGAAAAACGACACCCTCAGTCCTTAGACCCTCACATCGTACAAGGAAAAACTTCCAGAGAAAACCCACAGTTTAAGGGGGAACATGGGAGAAACTTCAGGGAGAGCAACAGAGGAGGGATCCCTCTCCCAGGACGGACAGACGTGCAATAGATGCCGTGTGTACATCGAAGAGATAATACATTTTACAGCATATAGACCGAGTGTTAGGAAATGCATGTGTCTGTAATAAGAAGATGAATCCACGAGGATGTCAGCTAGAATCCGGTGGAAGCCACCAGGGAAGCAGCATGACGAGACCCAAGGCAGGACCGCAGAGACAGGTTCAGCCATGACCCGAAGTCCACGACTTAATCCAGGTTAATCGGAAAAAGAGAATATACAGACACAGACAGAGAGGGAAAAGGTCATTGGATAAAAGTTATTCTTGATAACCATCTAGAAAGATCTCATGAACTTCCCCACTCAATCTATCAAGACCCGAGCAGTTCTATTAGATGTAGGATAAGAAACAGAGATAGGGAGCACAACAACCTATCTCTTCGTCAGATGCACTCCCCCGCTTATCTAAGCGACTCTGTAACCCGTTACCCTCTACAAGGCCATAGACCAGCAGAGGGGAAATGGGGGGTGGGTAAGGGTAAGGGTTTTTAAAAATAAACCACAAGGGTCTAAAGGGAAAAAAGATTAAATATAAGGTACTATATGTTAAGTAATCCTATCTACTATTCCTATATTCGAATAATGTATAAACTATTTTAAAAATACTTTATGAAATCCTATGTTATAAATATTAAAATAAAGAACTTAATGAATAAATAACTAAATAAATGAATAAATAAATAATTAATTAAACAAAAGCCAGAGAGAAAAAGTGAGTTTTAAGTGTTGATTTAAAAACCCCCAGGGTCTGGGCCGACCTCACATGGAAGGGCAAAGTATTCCAGAGCCTAGGGCCAGCCGCTGCGAAAGCTCGATGCCCTCGGGTTTTAAGCCTGGTCTTAGGCACTATCAACAGCAGCTGATCGGCCGACCTTAAGGCTCTTCCTGGGGTGTAGCGATGGAGGAGTTCGGCTATATAGGCAGGAGCCAGCCCATTTAGGGCTTTGAAAACAAATAAAAGGAGTTTAAAATCTATTCTGAACCGAACTGGAAGCCAGTGCAGTGAGGCCAGAATTGGGGTGATGTGGTCACGCTTTCTATGGCCAATGAGAAGACGTGCAGCTGCGTTCTGAACTAGCAATAATATACAATAATATGTATAAGTTAAAGTTGTAAAACGATTGCATCACATACTGCAAGAAACAGAAATGTTGTCAGGACGAAGACCTCCTCATTGTCAAGGATTCAAGTGTTGGATTTGAATAGAAGTATGAAAAGGAAACCCTACATAAGAAAAAAAGGATGCAGTTACAAAACATATTTGTAATATAAATTCACAAACCCATGCAGGCTCTTGTACATTTGATCCAGAGTTTGATTCATTAAAAGTCAAAGCCTTCCAAACATCTATGCAGTGCTCCATCGAGTTTCTCCCCTGAAGGCTTTTTTGGAGCTCTCTTGTTAACCGACACTTATCTTGAGGGTGAGGACAGTTCCCAGGATTCATTTTGTCACTTTGAGTACATCATATCCTTGAGCTAACTAATTACACTGCCCATCAAAGCCCTCACCCTATCATACAAAGCTTAGTACTTTAACGTGTACTTGTGTGCCTGCAGACAAGAAGAGGACTTCATGCTTGACCTTGACATGTCAGATGTCATCTCTTTCGGCAGCTTCAGTTCTCCCTTCCACCTTTAATCCTCCAGACTTTGAATGACAAGAATAAGCTGTAAGCAGTAGTATTCACTGTGCTTCTTAAAAGCAGTGCCCTGAGTAATGGTTAATATTAAAAAAAAGGAAAAGAGAGGATGAATACAAATGCGGTTGAGTGTCACTGTTGCATGCACACAGCAGATCATTCATTCTCTTTTAGTACCATTCGGATGCTCTCAAATATTTATTGCATACCCCAGGAATAAATACATTAACAGAGCACTACAAATCAATAGTAATAAAGTGAAAGGAGATGGTGTATAATAATGCATTTATCCCTAGCTTGAATAACAGCAGTTAATCAGGATCTGCTTGGCCTCTCAATGGTTTCATTTGGAAAGGATTAAGCCTCACATTTCTCCCAGGCCTGAGAGATTTAATCGGGGGGAGAGTTCAACTAAGGTGGTGGAACAAAATCATACAATGACCAGCCTGGGATTACACTTGCGGATGTGAACGTCTGATGTCAAGAGCAACCCATTTTTTGGCTTTTTTTTAATACAAATATAATCTGTGCAACAAAAGCCCTTTGACTGCATGCATGAAAGATGTCAGGAGGATGCAAAGGAACTCTATTACTCGGAGGAGTCTGTGAAATGTAGATCTGTGCCGCAAGACATGTGTGCTGCCAGGGTGTCTGTCAGTGCATTTGAACTGTTTGCCTCCCTCCCAGCCTCCATCTGGACATCAGTGGATTACCAGTATTACAATAATTGACTCATGAATGTTAACACTACTAAAAAAGATAAATCGCCTACTTTGACAACTTTTTACTGGCAATCAAGATATATACCATGAAATCCTCACATTTAAAGTTCAATTTTAAACTGAATAATGTCCATATATGTACTAAAATTCTCCCTGTTTTGCTTGTGTTACAGTGTGGAGCTGGACTTTAAGCTGCAGGAGGATAAAATACAGCCCCTGATTAAGAGACTTTACCCTTTGGATAGCCAACAATGCCCCGCTTTGCCTTACTCCAATGAAGTGTTCACATCCACCCCCAAGCGCAAGTCCAAGACAGAGTCCAAAAAGCATTCTCGTTGGAAACTTTGGTTCCTTTGAATAATACATGAAGGCTTTGGAAACAGCCTTTTTGTTGGGCACATTAATACCCCTGTTGTTCTCTAAAGGGATGAGGGAATATTCAGAGGGAATAACCAGTTCATTTGGGGATCTAAGTTGAGACTGCACATTATGTCAGCTAGGGCACAGCAGAGACAAATAACAATTTAAGGTCTGCCAAACCTTTTCCTGGCTTGTTCGCTGAAGAGGATGGACACACACCTGCAAAAAACTAGGTGAGCTTTGGGATACATATGTTTCTTAGCTGTGTAAAGTTGGATGTTATTTCAATACTGCACCTCTCACTTTATATGCGCGTCTTTTTATTGCCTTCTCCAATGCAATGCACTTTTGATCTTGTTCCTTTAGAGCATATTGCTTGGCCACAAGAGGAGGCGCCATGTGGAGGGCCTTTTTTAAGTGAAGCTATAACCTTTTGAATGGACATCAGCCCCACCTACGGCAAAGCACAAACATTTCACTATTGAGAAGAAAATGCGTCAAAGACTGAAATACCGTTCAGTACATGGCAGTGTGTCAGCGCTGTTCTTATTACCCTGTCTCTTCTCTCCTCTTCCTCCTTTTCTCTTGCTCAGTTTGTCTGTCCAACTGAATGTCTGCCTGTATTTGTTAAACCCCTGTTTCCTCCCTCTCTTTCAATCTATGTCCCTTTATCTTTCTCTGCCTTTCTATCTTTCTCTCCATTTAGCTCACTGTGCAACTAAACAACTAGCCAGCCAACTTTGCCTCAGTCATCCCGTCCTTTTCTGCTGGCTACACTGACACATAATGATCAGAATTTTAGAATATACGCTTGTTTTTAGCAAAGTATTGTGACATTTTAAAATGTATGAGCACCTGCTCTTGAAGCAGGTCGAATTGTTGAAAAAAATGTATCTTGGGTTAGGTCACATTTTTACATATATAATGTTTTGACTAATTCCAAGGCAGAATATTTTCTATTATATCTGAGAAAGTGTCTGGGTTTTTTGGAGTTTATTCTTGAATTTCAAACAAAAAGTAAAGGCTATTTTGACATATCTATATAAGTCTGCTAAGAGTTTGCCTTGCCTATCAGTCATTCATTGGGTCACAGTACAGCTCTGATGTGACATCTTGAACCGAATCTACTTCTGAGCAATTTGTTTCATGCCCAGTTGGCTTACACTTCAAGTGTGTTTTGTAAAAATAATTTATCTTGCCATTCCATCTTGTGAAATAGAACGTTTCTTTTCTTTTTCAATTTGCAGAACACCATTACAAAACACCAAACATCTGTTTAACAACCCACACAAACAACTGCGCACTGAACTTGCAAGAGTAGAAGGGCTATACAGTGCTAATGGAGTATGGTAGCAATCTTACAGCAGAAAAGACAAAAAAAAACACTGATGATGTAGCAATGGTACCGAACAAAGCAGCAAGTCTTAAAGTGATTTTATAACAGCAGCTCTTGTGTAGATTATGGTACCGTTTAATGTCGGAGAAATGTCAGGAAGACTCATACTGGCCTCCCATCGTTAGACCACACAGTAGATTGCAGCATTCAGGTCACCAATTTCCATGCAAAGATCTGTACCTTGAGAAAGTGCAATTTAGTTATTATGTGAAATAATATGCATTTTTCTACTGTTTCTACATCTCGATTAAAACATTTTCAACTGAAAGTGCATCAGTGTGCTCCTATGTCTATGACAGCTAAAGGCAATAGAGTTACTCAGTGAGGAGCTATTTGGGAGATCCTTTTCATTCATTTTTTCATAATCAATGTTACGTGACTCACATTTGTAACACTTCTACAGTTGTATTGGCATGAACTCTCCTCCTTGACTCATCAGTACAAAAAGATTAACAGCAGTGTTAAAAAATAAATAAAAATACAAGCTTGTATGGAGGATCAGAAAACAGAAAACATTCATCACTTCAGTTTAAAATAATTTGATGTGCAATAATTGAAAAACAAAAAATGTCTTGCAATCTGCCATTGACGCCTGACCAATTTTAGTGTTCGTTTTCATGTTGGTTTGGTTTAGAGACTATAGCGCTGCCCTTTGTTAAGATCTACAGTATGATCAAAGGGCATTTTGAATTATTCAACGTGCTGATTTGTACCTCTTGGATTCTTCTCCATAGCAACAGCAGCTGAGGCTCATGGGTATCGTAGTATTTACTGGAGAGCTGTCCGCATGCCAAAATTATGTGATGTGACAACAATACAATACAACAATATGCCAGAATCACAGTTTAATTTATTCAAACCATTAGCCAAAGCACTACCCATCTTGTAAACGTATTATATCACTTTACATCAACAGTATCATTGAGGGTCAAATTTGAAATGTGAATTCAAAATGAGAAAAAGACCAGAGCCAGCAACTCTTTGTGACTGCAGACAACTACACCAGGAATAGGTGTAGTTACAGCCAGAGCTGCATTCAGCCGCTGTCCGACAGTCCACATTTGACATCTTTTGTGCTATAGTGAGGCAGTTGGACCATGACCAGGGCTCAGCAGCTGTATTGTGGTAGAGCTCCTTCTTCTCCCTTCTAATGTGATTAGTGCTCAATCGCAAGAAGAGTCAAGACCAGGAGGCGAGAGGGGTTCCAGGCCATCAATCTGAGTGACCTGATCCCACATCCATCCCTCTCACCCCCTGATCCACCGTACAGTGTCTGTCTCTTTCATTCTCCTCAGCTGATTCTCTTTAGCTTTTATTTTACCAGTGTCCTCCATCATTCCTACAGCACTTTCTTCCTCTATTTTGTTACCACAGCCTTTTGTTCTCTCTACATTTCTCTCCTTCCTCTGTCATCTGCCTCTTAATCTCAAGCATGTGGGATTACCTATTTTCTATTTTCCTATGTAGTTCCATATGATAATAGTTTTAAAATGGGTAAAACATGATTGAGCATTGTCAAAGAAACTGATAAGAAAATGTTTATTTATTTTCTTATTACATTATTTCAACATTCAAATAATTTCTCTGAAAAATAGTATGAAGATTCAAGGGTGTACAGATTCGAGGTACTGAAAATTATACATTATTTAACAAAAACAGATAAAAAGAATAAATTAAATCCATCCCTAGATGTAGTTCCACTTTGTAGCATTGTCTGTAAAAGTGTTATCAAGGATATTACATGATCATATGAAATATTATGTCAAGTACAGTGAAGTTTATTCATTAATATCGAGGACTATAATATATGGAAGCCAAGAATACATAAGAAGCTGTAGTTTGGGATAAAACAAATCTACATTCTGTCAATTTTGATTAAGCATCATTTTGGTTTACCATATTTTTATTTCATGATGTTTTAGATGTTTTTCGTTTAACCCTGCATGGCAGAAGTGGCCTACGAAATATGGCAAATATGGAGTCTGTTTAGGCCACACCCAATAGTGATGTCACAGTGCACTGACACCCTGGAGTACACATCCACATCGCAAAGATAAACCACTGGAGGTCAAAAAAACAGCATGTACTTTTATTCCATTTATAAATAGAACAGCAAGAGCGTAGTGTATAAAAAGGTGTTGGATAATGTGCATATTATAATTAATACTGTAGTGTAAATCATATTTCAGTTTCTCTTGACGCAGATGGCCTCTCTTGGATCAATGCTTTTTGAGTGGCATTACGAGTGCTCTTGAGGAAGACCATGAAGCTGGATCCACCGGTCCCTGTGGTGTTCAGCGCGGTGCCAACACCTCTCAGCGGGCAGCCCATGGCCTGAGAACCGGGCAAAATAATGTACTTGGCCACAGTCTTGAGGTGGTAGTTCCTTAAATCTACTAGCGCTGAGATACAGGAGTTGAAGGCCTGGCAGAGATCGGAGCTGGGGTGGGACAGGATGAAGTCTCGCAGAGATGGACGGACAGACAGAGTCTCAATCAGCCGACGGTGGGCGGGAGGCATGTACTCCCTCATGCGTGTCAGGAAGGCTCCTAGATAGACCGAATCAATGATGAGGACAGAAAAAGAGACTTAGAACCTTTCCTGGAAACACTTTCTGTCGGAGCAAGCAACTGACTGCACAAACAGCGTGATCTATTCATGAGAAGCATCAGGTGGGTCAAAGGTTGAGGGAAATGCATATTTACCTGTCTCATCGTCATGCTGGATGCAGAGCAACGCATCATAGCACTGAAGGGCTGAACTCTGGGCTGCACTTCCGCCTGTTAACAAAATTGGCTCATTGCTCACACCTTCATACAACAGCCCCCTTGGAAGCATGGGGTTGTCTCGCCACCTTAAACAGGTCAAACACATACATAAACATCCTTTTTGTGCAAATAAGAAGAACACAATACCATTTCACCTTATTCAGTTAAACATATAGTGCAGCAATAGAGAAAAGTACAAAAGGAAGGTAGAAGCAGAAGGGAATTTCATAATTTTATCAGCACCAGATGAAATAAATGTTAAGAACATGAATAACTTCAGCATGCAGCATATTGTCACGGACCTTAAACTCACCCTGAGACAAAAATTCTCAATGTTCCATGAAACGCAGTTGCATCCACATGATCTGAAAAGAGCACAATTCCATTTATTGTAATAACCTTGAATGTCTCTACCTTCATCACAGACACAGCATGTTAATTGGTTCAATTGAGATTGCTCTGTTAATTAAAACTTACTGTGCATAAGTTTGAAAGTTTCCTTCATCTTCTTCAAAGACTGAGTCACTTTCACGAGACCTCTCTGTAGGCTGCTGAGGTCAGAGATTTTCATGGCGTGCATCACCTCCAGAGCTCCCTGATTAGAGTTTTTAAAAACAATTGGCTACAAGTGAAAAACCCACAGGAATTAGATGGTATCTTAAAAAACAAGGGACATTACTCATGGACAGACATCATTGGGCCGAGGTTCTGAAAGAGTTAACATAAAAAAGAGGAAGTTTTACAGCAGTCAGAACTAACCGTAATGCCTGAACTTGCAGCCATCTCGACCAACAAAGATACAATAAAAAATCCCCTGCAACTCTCCCCACCAGGAAAGGAAAATATCAAATCCAAGTTCCTGTTTTTGAAAAGGATGTTTCGAAAATATTATGACGTGAACATCACCAGTACCAAACCACCAAAATCATGGTCAAATTGTACTTCAGCAATTTGAAAAATGTGATAGTGACTTCTGTTTTCCTTCTACTCACCCAATTTCCATATCCCTAAAACGAAAAGAGAAGCGCATCCAGTGGTTAAAGAAATACCTCGCTATTTTTCTCTTTGAGTGATTGAAAATTAGATATGTACAGTTTTATTGTAATGTTACTATTATAATGAAATGGTGTCTGTGGAATAGCGACATGAAGTCAAGTCATTAAATAGGGCAATAAAACAGCAATACTCACCCTGTGGGATCCCTTAATTTCCAGTTGCATAAAACTGAATCTGCATAAGTCAGGATGGCAGGAAGGCCGAGCCTATCAGATACCAGCCAATAAGGCAAAGCCAGGGCTTTAGGAAGAATCTGTCAAACAAGAATAATAGTAAAGTCCCAATCTGGTGATGTTTTAGTGAGATTGTAAAGGTTTTGAGCCATGCCAAGGGTATTTAGATAGCGAAGGAAATGGCTGTTGGTCAGTAAACCACTTTGAACCAGGCTGAAACATCTTAACTAAAGGATACTGATGATACTTTGGTGCCAAGTGGATGAATCCTAGTGACTTTGAAGAGTCCCCTGACATTTCTTTTAATGCTACTTCTTGGTAAAAGCTTGAACTTGTACTCTTGGCAACTACTCAATGCATTAGACCAATATTTAGAACAGAAACGCCTGATTAGGGATGATGTTTTCTAATAAGATGATTAACCTGACATATAGCCCCATCAAAATTGTTAAAATGAATTTGCCTTAAAACCAAATACCTGCAAAACGAATGGCATTCCCATTAGCCACACTTTTGGTTCAGTACTGATTAACTAATTAAATAAAGGTTTGAAATGAAATGAAATGAACCATTGATAACATACAAACAAGCTAAATGTAGATGGTGGGCACAACTGCATTCTACTATCCTAACATTAGCTTGTTAGCATGTTGTTGATGTCAGGATTTAGCGCATCTTTTCTGAACCATCCCTGATTCCTTTGCAATTTAGTGTTTTACCTGAGCAGGTGATTGTTGTCCTTCCTGCCATACATATCCCATGCTGATAAATCCCAGCGCTAGGTGAGCCAGCCTGAGCTCTCGCTGGTTGCTCAGGAGATTGGGACTCAACACTGGCATCTGGATTGTGATCACATTGTCTGTTTCTTTACTTCCGTTTTCATTAATAGTGAAGAGAGTTCACAAATGAAACTGTAGGTTTCACATTTACATGAATGGTTTTACTACGGATTTGCATTAAAAAGGCTTTGCCAATTCTCACCTTGTGAACCAGATCCCGTAGTTTACGTGACTTTATCAGATGTGTGAGATTATTTGCCAGGTCCAACCACACCTGATAGTGATCTGGAAGGTGATTCTGAAGGATAATAACAATAAAATGACTTTTAAAATGTTTCTTTGCAATGGGGATTTTCATGTAGAGTGTAATCAGTAACATCATCAGCTCTTCACTCTCTCTATTTCTGAACTGCATGTCAGGGAATGCCTGGTGCTTTCAATCAGACAGAGAAAGCAATTTAAACAGGGGAGCCAGTAGAAAACTGAAAAAAACTAAAAACAAGCAGAAAACAGGGAATGGCCTAATAGCTGCTAAAAACTTGAAAGTGAAATGTTAAACTGGAAGAGTAGGTAAAATAGTGATGACGCTTAATATTTCAAAGAAAAGTAAACCAAATGTATAAACAACAATATGTATGATGAAGATTAAAGAAAAGAAGAACAATAGACATACATACATACATACATACATACATACATACATATATACATATATACATACATACATACATACACACACTTCAATACATCCAGAACTCCGCCGCCCGTCTACTCACCCACACCCGAATCCGTGACCACATCACCCCCGTCCTCATCAAGCTCCACTGGCTCCCCATCCCACAGAGAATTCAGTACAACATCCTCTAAATGACATACAAATCCCTCCATAACCTGGCCCCATCCTACCTGACTGACCTCCTCCACAGACACACTCCCACTCGCTCCCTCCGCTCTGCTACTGCCAACCTCCTGTCCCTCCCCACCCGGACCAACCTCAAATCCTGGGGCGGCAGAGCCTTCTCCGTTGCTGCACCCACCCTCTGGAACTCACTACCCCAATCCATCAGAGATTCTTCCTCCCTCACAGCATTCAAAACATCACTCAAAACCCACCTGCATTCAACCACTGACTCCCCCCCCCCCTATTTTCTGTTTTGTTTATCTCTTTTTGTATTTTTCTTTGTTTTTTTGTTGTTTTTTACTTTGTTTTTTTTATTCTCTGTCAAAGCTTATTTGAGTTTCTAGAAAAGCGCTATACAAGTCACATTTATTATTATTATTATTATTATTATTATTAGTGGAATACTGTTGAACAACATTCACACTAATAAGTATGTTAGTGGAATACTATTCTGTGTGTGGCTTCGCCAGTACACAGAATTAACATCCATACTGAATGATATATATATATATGTCTTGCAACGTTTACAATTCTTTAGACTGTCGACTGATCTTTTGATTATATACTATTTATTCCTGGTATATCCTTAGATAAGAAGAAGTGAGTTAAGCAAGTATATCCAAATTAGCCATTATATTGGTAAAACAAATATTGGTCATATGGTTGGCTTAAGAAGAGACAGACCTTCTCCAGATCAATTATCCCTTATAATCTTCCTTAGAAACAAACATTATTATGAGTCCCAGAACAGAGGGAATAGTTGTGCTGTACACAAAACACTTTAACAAAGGCAATAGATGGATAAGAGGAAATAGTCCTCTGTGGTAAGAAAATACAGAATATCCAGTCTAGTTTTGTTTGTTCATAACATATTGCAACCTTGTTTCAGATCTCCTTTGTGAGAAGAAATAAGAGAACAACTGAACATACCAGTGGCTCTTCTAGGATAAATCCAAGCTCATCAGAGATATCAAATGCATCGTAGTCTTCTTGAAGTGCTTCTCTGCTGTTGGTCTCCATATGATCTGCCCTGTACTCTACTGAGGGAGTTTTGCTTAGAGAAGAGAATTACTCATGTGACACACTGATATCAATAGGGTATATAACCTGGTTTGGGGAATGTGTCACCTCCTCTTCTTGCACAATCACAACAGTAAAGAGCCAATCCCATTTCTTTTAGGAAGGAGTTCACAGAGAATAGATCAAATTCCCCAGTGCAATACAAAGGACATCTTCCCATTTCTTCCGTTTTTGATGAAAGAAACTGAAACAAAATCTGCTGCAATATAATATATGAAATAAGAGTATACTGGCACTTTATGCTATACGCCTTATTGCAATAATAGTGATTATATTTTTGTTTGAATTATTACAAAAAAATAAACATTTATTGTTGATTCTCCACAACGAATTAACCTTTTGGACAACTGTCTTAGGGTGCGTTCACACCTGCCTTGTATAGTCCGGTTGAATCGAACCCTGGTGCGTTTAGCCGCTTGGTGCGGTTCATTTGGGTCGGTGTGAACGCAGTCCGAGACCTCTTAAGTGAACTAAACAACCGGACTCTGGTCCGCTAAGATAGGTGGTCTCGGAGCGCTTGCTTGCGAACTCTGGAGCGGTTCATTGCTGGTGTGAACGCAGTCCGCACCAAAACATAGGAAGCGCAGTATTTACGTGTCACAAGAACGCGGATATCTTCAAAAATCTTTAGCGAAAGAGTCTTTCAAGACATCCGCGGTTGTTTAGTTAAAGAGTAAAGCAGAATTAAGTGTTGAACAGTGTTGTGTAAAGTAAACATTCTCCGTCAGCTACATAAAAGTAAGAACACCTGTCGTCGGTGAAACACCCCTCCTCTGCAGAACGTCTCTCATGGATAAGCAGGAAAAGAACACCGACAGGCTGATCAGGAGCCCGACGTGAAGCGGAGGGATCTAGATCGGCAATGAAGGTGTTCTTTTCCCCATAATGACCGCGCTGCTGCACATTATGCCGCTTATTACATGGCCACATTCTCAACAAAGTAACGACATGACTCCCAATATTAATTGAAATGCTTTTGTGGATTTAGAAAATTATTTTATTGATTTAAAAAATAGTTGTATGTATTTAAATGTACATGCATCCGCTAAGAAAAATAGTCCGTTGTTACTGTTTGAACTAACGTAGCAACGGCAGGAACTGCTTCGATAGCGTTTTTGAGGAGCTTTTTGATTACAGATTTGAAAATCGTTGCTTGCTTTAAAAGTAGCACAATTTATTATGTCAAACCTTGGGAAGTATCTAGATATCCCTGCCCTAATGCCAAAGTAACTGGCAACCAGGGTTGGGTTGTAACGGAATACATGTAACGGCGTTACGTAATCAGAATACAAAAATCAAGTAACTGTATTCAGCTCGCGTTACATTTGAAAAACGAGTAATCTGATTACAGTTACTTTCGTAAACCTGAAGTGAATACATTTTGGATTACTTATTGGAATTATTGGTGGAAAGATTTCCTCACAACATTTAATATTCATTACTAGTACTACAGCGGAATCATCACAGCGCACAAAACCTATTACCGCCGCAGATGGGCCAAAAAAGCGTTTGAAAAAAAATCGCGGGTCCGCTCGCTCTGAAACAATAACAACGAAACATGGAGGAACAAAAGTCTGCGTTTAAATCGCGTGTGTGTATATAGAGGATTGTGTGGTTAAAACACATCAGCCTGCGGTCGCTCTTTAGCCTTACTAATGATTATTTCTGAAGGTAAACACAGTGAAGGCGGTGCGAAAGGCGGTGCGAGCTCGTCTTCTCAGAGGCTGAATTAACCCTCCCGCTGCCTCCTGGCGCTGCAGAGATGTCATGAAGTGAAGCAGGTTTTCCTTCTATAAAACAGCTGCGGGCAGCAGATACCGTGAGAGTCACGGACATGAATACATAGATCAAGGCAGACTGGTGCACACACTCTCCTCTCCTGTTTTGCCGATCCGGTGCTTAAACAAATATAGCTCTACACCCCTGGCCGAAATGTCCTTAAAATGAAGTCCGAGTTCGACATTTTAATTCATGTCCTGCCAACACTGGCAGGACAGAAGGCAACACGCCCTTTCTAAGCCGTGTCCCTCCCTCACTCCTCACATCCCAAGCTGCATCCCCAACAAGTGTAGTATGTTGTTAAATCGTTTCAGATGTGATGTTTCAGTTGTGCTCTTGATAAGCCATTAAAACAGTAAAAACACGTTCAGTTTCCTTTTGCTTTTTGTGTCTCCTGTTCACCAAAACATACCCATTTTAGATGGAAAAAGAAAGTAATCCAAAAGTAATCTAAAAGTAATCTGATTACGTTACTTTTTAAAGACACGTAACTGTAACTGTATTCGGATTACTTTCAGAGCCATGTAATCAGTAATCAGTAACTGATTACATTTACAAAGTAACCCTCCCAACCCTGCTGGCAACTGAATATGTGTCGCCGTCTGACCTATGTCTGGACCGCTGCGTAAAAAGGAGGGTTTCTGCCCGTTACTTCTCCGCTGTTTTCTTGTCAGTTAGTTTCAGCCAAACTGTATACAGTTAAATCGAACGGACCGACCATCTGCTGGACAACTACAATAAGTACAGACACAAATCTGCACTGACTAAATATAATTAATCTGCACTCGACTAAATATAATTTAAAAACTAAATATACAAACTTCATACTAATTAAATGCATGAATGTATTTAAATATGTGGTATAAAAAGTCATATATTCTATATTAGTGTATTTAAGTTCATTATTTAATATTTGTTTTAGATGATAGTGTATTTAAGTATATTATTTAATATTTGTTTTAATTGATTATTTATTTAGTCAGTTCTGTGCATACTCATATCGTCCATATATTTCAAATGATACATTGCACTGCATTTAATAGGATAGAAAAAGCATTTATTATTTACAACATTTATCATATAACAGAACAATCATTAAGATAACAGAACCGAAAAAGCAAATACAGTAAATATAAAAACCAAACCAAGTATACAAACAAAAAATCTATACAACAGTGAAAGGCTTTGCTGATGCAAACATTCAACCGCGCTCTTCAAAACAGGCATGAACCTTAAGGTTTTCTTTATCAATGCTCAAAAAACATTAAATAGTCCGACTCAAATTTCAACCTGAACATAAATGCTGTGTTGCCTGGGGATGCTTCAAGCGCTCAGAGAAAGGAGTATGAATGTAAGGTTTCCCCACTGACACAGAGAGGAGGAAAGAATGGCTTGCTCAAGTCCAACACACTCTCACTCCCTAAGCGTCCAATAGCGACGTTTGGTCAGTGTCCGTGGCGTCCAATTGTGACGCTCCTAGGCTCCTTCAGCGTCATAAAGGGACGCAAATAGCTTTCAACTGATTGCAATGTATTCCCATCTGCGTCGGGATTTGACGCTCATGGAAGCACGGCATTCGTTTATGCCGGCTGCCCTTAAAGGCAATGTGAGCATCCATTCCCATTGGATAACGGAGAATTTTACACCCGGAAGTAAGTACTCCTCTTACTGTCGATTGATTTTACAGTGATATCTGCACTACTCATCGACTAAAAAACACCAGATTATCCTTGTTAATTACACAACATTGATTGGTTTAAATTGTGTACAATGCTTTTGTATTTTTCCCCTTCGATTCGGAGAAACAAATATGTTTTCTGAGTAAAGGATGGCAGAAGACACTACACTACCCAGAATCCCCAGCTATCGTTTGGCCTACACCATGTGCTCTGTTTGACAAACCCCGTTTTTTTCACCATTCATTCCGATGGCTGGCGTCTATGTCACGTGATCTTCAAATGTCTCCCTGCAGAAAAAGAAAACATGGCCGAACTTCGTTTTATTCTGGGTGTTAAATGCCTATTTTAAAGTTAGTTTGGCCATTAAAATGCGTTTTGATGTCATTTGATGCGAGAAATATGAGTTGTTATTTCAGATTATGTGTGCAGTGGATGTACATGATCTTTAGTTTGCTAGTTATTACGAAGATTACTTCAGGAAATCGCGACGTTTTCATTGTTACCAAGGTGGTTGCTAGGGACGCTGCTATCGATATTATTTCTGTTATGTTGTGTAACTGTTTAATGGTGTTATCTTTATTGCTACCCCCTTCCCCGTCAATGTATAGTGTTGGTCCACAGCCTAAACATATTAGTTTAACAAAATCCGCATCTAAAGATAGCCTACGTTATTTCCCCCCTGTGCAATTCCAGTCTCACATCTCCGAGCACACCGTCATTAACAAATACCGGAAACAGACCGAAATAATAATAATACCTTATTCCGAGTGTGCTTGCTTTTCTCTTTGAAAGTCATCACATAACGGCATTGTAATACACGGTTCGGCTGCATTACATATTACATATCTGCCGTAATTCTGTATTTATAGAGCCCTGATGAGAAGACAAACATGAGGAACTGAAAACGTGACGTGGATCATAAATATATCAGCCATTAAACAACATCTTACATTTCTTTTCACACAATGCGTCTCCTTGCAGTATCAACACTAATTCGGCTCACTTTTATATTTGATCCAATTGGTAGATAGGCTGTATTTACACCATAAAGGTGCACAGCTGATATCAAGGGACACCTGGTGGTTAAAGCATGTTATTGAATTTCAATATTTTTATTATTAGATATTAATACGATCCCTATAAAGTATATTCATTACTCGTTATTCTCTACTAATTGTTAATTAAAGACTGTATGTAATGACTATTTTGCACATCCCTTTCAAGATTTCAAGATTTTCTAAGGTTTATTGACATATCATATCGGCCTACACAACTGTGGTGTAGTTCTGCACTGAATGAAAAACTTGGGTTGCAGGTTCCTCAATAGTGCATTACAAGACATCTATCAATATGTGTGCATACCTCCAGCAATGTTAACTATGTTGAAGCACTTATTTAACTGATATTATACATAATGTATTATACTCTTATAGATGTATGTAGATATTTCATCTCCGGCCTTGTCAGGATTGAACAATCAATAAATAAAGAACACAGAGTTGTTGAATATAAAACACAGAATTTATGTGATTATACTAAATGATTTTCAAATAAACACAACTGCATATTTAACTGTTACACATGCTGATGTAACGCAAATGTTCCAACTTGGGATCAATAAAGTATATCTTATCTTAAGCTGATCGATGGCTACTGCCATATTTGCAAAATGTGCCTCTGAACCTTGACAAGTGCATGTTTCAGGCTTATCAATTAATGTAATGTAATGTTATCACAGGGGTCACAGACATAAGACCAGCTGTTAAATAAAGCTCTTCTGACCTTAGCTGGCATGTGGGTATATATATTAATATTACTGCCCATTATGGGCACAAGCCATTTTCACCCATTTATTAATTATATGTTTTAAATGTGAGTGTTTCCTGTCCCCTAAACCTCCAGGGATGTACACAGTTTAATACTGGCAACTTCTTATTATGGGAAATACGAAAACGTCTTTAAAACTACAACTCCCAGTAGAGACGTGCCATAGAGAACATGTTGCGAAACAGAATAGCCAGCATGTGTAGTTCTGGGGACGGGGTGGGGGAGGGGGGACGCGGTGGACCCGTTCAAATCCAGTTTTGGACAGTCTGCCGTGGTTCCATCCCATTTCAAGTGCTGTTCGAGAATCGGCTAACCCTCGGAGCACACTCTCCAATCACAGAGCTTGAGGACTATCACGGGGTTTGTCAAACAGAGCACATGGTGTAGTCCAAACGATAGCTGGGGATTCTGGGTAGTGTAGTGTCTTCTGCCATCCTTTACTCCTGGGAATGGACGCTCACATTACCTTTAAGGGCAGCCGACATAAACGAATGCCGTGCTTCCATGACCGTCAAATCCCGACGCAGATGGGAATACATTGCAATCAGTTGAAAGCTATTTGCGTCCCTTTATGACGCTGAAGGAGCCTAGGAGCGTCACAATTGGACGCCACGGACACTGACCAAACGTCGCTATTGGACGCTTAGGGAGTGAGAGTGTGTTGTCAAGTCAGCAGGAGCAATGTAACTATCACAAAAGACAACAACAGCAACAACATATGTGATGTAATCATATTTTTCACAAAACGAAGACCACACCATTGGGAAGCTTAACGTCTGTTTAATAAAAATAACAGGGAGAGGCTTGCAAAGCTCTGGGAGTTGAGACTCAGGTGCGGGGTGAGGGTCTCATTGCAGGTCTTTAGGCTCCAGAATCCCCCTGGGGTTCTGGTGCTGAAAGAGGGAGACAGGAGAAAGGGTTAGATACATCTAGCAACCAGAGGATGGGAAATTGCCGACCTATTTTAAAACGTACCTTGTGTTTTCACTCTCACTTAAGTCCCTCTCCCTTTGCATCAGTTGAGCTGCAACATAATACAGACAGGTAATAATCAACAGAATCACAAAGACATAATATGACTCTGCTAAAAACACTCACCCATAAATTACGTTTTTGTTTACTGTTTGGAAGTCTCAAATATCCACTCTAAATCCATATCGATAGCGATGTATCACAAAAATAGCTCTCTTCCTTATTATTGTGTAACGTTAACTATATTATACTAGCTTGAACTCCAAAATGGATATCCTCATTTCACCACCTCCACCCACTACAATCACACGCCCCAACTCCCTCCACCCGGATAAAAGCACGTTAAGAAGCCCCTTTTCTCTAATTCCACAACGTTGGAGGAAATTAGGAGAACGGATTAATAGGCTGTTTGTGGTTAACGTGTGTTGCTAACGTTATCCGGCATTCTAGCCTAATCTAATCTGTTATCTGTAAACGTCAAATATACTGATTGAAGAGATAATCCACTAACATCCTTTAATACACATGTGTAGTTAATTTGATTCAGATGTTCTGATAATATCCGCAATATAAATCTTTAAACGTCTTCTTACCTTTAAAAGTCCATCACGAACGGTTGGGTCTATTATGCTGCAACCATAGACTGCTAGCCGCAGATCCTCTCAATAGTTTCCCGGAAGTGCTCCGCGATCCGTCATTGCTGTAAAAAACTGGTCCATTGGAGTGAACGGAGATGTCGGAACTCTTCTCTGGGCGGGGTCGGACATCCAACCCCGCCTTTTATCCGACCCCGCCCCATTCCGCGTTCCGCAGCGAGGACCTTCTCGAAATGGCCGGGATTTGTGTTTGTACCCCCTTAATGTCTGACCAATGGTTGAACAGCATTTCCGTGCACATGACTTGTGTTTAAAGTTTATAGTCCCTTTGAGTTGTTGCCAGTGTGAACGCAAACCGAACCTTCTGAAAAATGAAACAATGTAACAAACCAACCTGATCTCACCAGAATGCGTGACTCCACCACGACTCCTTAACACCACAATGCTTGGTGGAGTCACGAACTTTGTTACATTTGCGTGTTGGCACCACGCAAACAACCCCAATGTAAAGTGAATGAGGCTCCTTTGTCGTGGTGCACACACGCATTTCTACAACGTGCATTGTGTGTAATGCAACTGTTATTTTTATTAAATTAGTTAGTTTTTAAGGAAGGCAAGAGCTTCAGCTGTGTCAAATAGATTGTTCCCTTCAGTTAACGTTATTTAAAAGATAATGATCATGTCCCCTGTATTGTATTACGAGCGTCCATTCCCATTGGATAACGGAGAATTTTACACCCGGAAGTAAGTAGCCTATTCTCCTTACTGTCGATTGATTTTACAGTGATATCTGCACTACTCATCGACTAAAAAACACCAAATTGTCCTTGTTAATTACACAACATTGATTGGTTTGAATTGTGTACAATGCTTTTGTATTTTCCCCCTTCGATTTGGAGAAACAAATATATTTTTGGACGGCAGAAGACACTACACTACCCAGAATCCTCAGCTATCGTTTGGGACTACACCATGTGCTTAGCTTGACAAACTCCGTGATCAGTCCTCAACCTCTGTGATTGGATGCGCGACGTTTACACAGAGCGTCCAAAAGGACTTTGAAATGGAATGAAACCCATCTACGGCACACTATTCAAAACAGGAATCGAACGTGTCCTACCCCCCTCCCCCCCTTAGGTCACAGGCTCCTCCAACAGTGCTACGCAATAAAACAGATGCACAGAAAAAATAGTGAAATAGTGCAATAAGAGTCTATATACAAGTGATTGGAATATGATATATTAGATAATAATTTCTAAGTAGCAGCCAGATGAATGTTATTTCTAAGTTCAGGTGTTTAATAGTCTTCTGGCCTGTGGGATGAAGCTGTCTCTGTGTCTGGTGGTTTTAGTCCGAATGCTGTAGTACCGCCTGCCAGACTGCAGCAGACAGAACCGTTTGTGGCTGGGGTGATGGTGGTCTTTTATAATCCTGAGGGCTTTCTTTAAGGTTAACCTGGTATTTTTAATCCACTACATTTATTTTAGTTACTTTACAGATTTGGATTAATGATGTGAAATATAAACAACCCTTAAATCAGACTTTAGTTACACCTGAATGAAATTCAGTGAAGGTGATTGTCAAGTGCCAACAATCAGACGAGATATTTGATAGTTGGTTGCTTGAGAAGACTAAATATTTATCTGCAGATCCGTTTAAAGCATATTCATTACTCGTTATTCTCTAATAGTTCATTAAAGACTGTATATAATTGCTATTTTGCACATCCCTTTCAAGATTTCAAGATTTTCTAAGGTTTATTGACATATCATATACACAACAGTGTAGTTATGCAATGAATGAAAAACTTGGGTCACAGGTTCATCAACAGTGCATTACAAGACATCTATCAATGTGTGTATACTTCCACCATTACACTGTCGTATTCTGCACATTTCTTTAATTAAAGCCTTATTAGTTAGCACATCCTCCTATCAGGCACTAAACTGTTTTACTCTAGATATCATTTGAGTATCTTCTTGATATTTCTATTCTATATTTATATAATTGACCTTCTACTTTCCCACTATTTTGTATGTACTCTTAATATTTGAATGTTTTCATAAAATATAACACATTCAAAGTGCGTTACAAAAATGAAAGACATTAAGAAAAAGGCATTTTAAACAGTCATTAAAAAGCAACACAATCTTCCTGCATTGCAATTACTCTAAACGTGTAATAACGTGCTTTAACCAGTAGGTGGTTTGGGTTAAAAGCATAGGTTAAAAGGCTGTCAAGTTTACAGTGTTAACAAAATAAAATATACTGCTGTTTCCGGTTTAGTTTACGACGAATATTATTTTGTTATTGTTTTGATATTTGTAACACAAAAGCGATGGAAAAAACCCATAGCAACCAAAAAAGATGGTCTTAACATGACCCAGTCGTCTAGTAGTTAATAAAAAACAATAATATCAAAACAAAATATTACTACTAACTTTATTGTGAAATTAAAAACAGAACGGTAAAAGAATAGTTTCCGGTGTATTCTGATGCCCGATCTCTGTAGATAAATAAAGAACTAAGACAGATGTGTAATATTTAATGCAGCCAAACCATTTATTACAATGCATTCATGTGATGACTATCAAAGAGTAAAGCAAGCACTGCTGAATAAAGTATGATTTTCTCTTTTACGAAACGTTTTTTTTCATATGGAATGCAGGTATGAGGAATGAGGTCAACCAATCAAAGAACTTGAGGACTGATCACGGGGTTCATGGTGTAGTCCCAAACGATAGCTGAGGATTCTGGGTAGTGTAGTGTCTTCTGCCGTCCAAAACTCCGAAAAAATATTTGTTTCTCCGAATCGAAGGGGGAAAATACAAAAGCATTGCACACAATTCAAACCAATCAATGTTGTGTAATTAACAAGGACAATTTGGTGTTTTTTAGTCGATGAGTAGTGCAGATATCACTGTAAAATCAATCGACAGTAAGGAGAATAGGCTACTTACTTCCGGGTGTAAAATTCTCCGTTATCCAATGGGAATGGACGCTCGTAATACAAGACATGATCATTATCTTTTAAATAACGTTAACTAAAGGGAACAATCTATTTGACACAGCTGAAGCTCTGGCCTTCCTTAAAAACAAACTAATTTAATAGAATTAACAGTTTGCATTACACACAATGCACGTTGTAGAAATGCGTGTGTGCACCACGACAAAGGAGCCTCATTCACTTTACATTGGGGTTGTTTGCGTGGTGCCGACACGCAAATGTAACAAAGTTCGTGACTCCACCACGCATTGTGGTGTTAAGGAGTCGTGGTGGAGTCACGCATTCTGGTGAGATCAGGTTGTAACAAACTGTGGTCTGGTGCGCACCAGAGAGCGGACTATTAGGTGTGAACACACCCTTAAATGTCTTGTGTATCAAGAAAAGTTCATTGAGGATTTCGTTTTTATTTATTATTTTTTCAGCCCACTATACTTTCTAATAATTTAGGCTCTAACATTTGTACTTGTAGTTTGAAAAAAACACAACTTTGATTACATATGTGATTATGCAAAACTGTATTCATAAGAAGATGAAAGATACAAATTAAGTTATTTAATTTAGCTTGTGAGGTTCTAGTGGCACATACTAATGTCACTATGGAGGAGCAGACTGCTATGGCATTTATTAGTTTAATAAAGGGATGTGTACCCAGGGCCGTCCCTCCCTACAGGCAGATCATGCAGACTTGCGGAGGGGGCCTCATCTTGCGAAAATGCGCTTATGCGGCTCCACTAGCACCCCCTCCGCCCCTCCGTCGATGCTCGCGAAACAGAGGGCCTCATCATATAACTTTGCGCGGGGCGGGGGCCTCATGTTGGCCAGTATCACAGTAACATAGAGCAATTGTCTCCCCCACCACCCATCATGCAAGCCCTCAGTTTCTGCTTCCCATTGTCAGTATGCTTCACTGCCACAGCTAGCAATCTCTCAAACATTTAACCCTCCAAAGAGACAGAAGAGAGGTGGAGGGATGAAAGCTTTGGTGAGCAAATTCATTTCAAGACCAAGTTTAACGGACACAGGGAGTGCAAAGGACAGTATATTAATCGGTTACAGGAGAAGTAGATCAATTGTTAAAAGAGACTTTTAGGAATCAGGCCAGCATCTGTGGAGAGATGTTATACTTCATGGTGGGAAAGGGGGTGTAGTGTTGAAGTTTTTCTTGTAGATTTGTTCTCTGTTTCAGTCACAAATCCTTTATCCGGTCATTCTTCATTTTGTCTTTCTTTCGCTCACTGTCTGTTACTTCCCAACTTGCTTTCTTTTCTCTCCCACTGTCCCACATCCACACTGTCTGGAGGCTAAGGAATGGTATCCAATTGGCAGATCTACAGAACGAGAGAGAAAGACCTTTTATTTGTTCTCCTCCTTTGAGTGTTGGTTGTGTAACATTGTGTATGAGAATAAGATTAACATTTTTTAATTGTCCATACTTCACTTTTAAAAGTGAATACCAGAATTGCATAGGTCTATTTTTAATGGTCCAACTCTCCAAACATCTATATATTATGTTCAGTGGGGTAATGTAATGGATTAAAACAAATAAACACACTTCAGGAAAATAATCCGGCAAGGCAAGTTAACTGATTTGGCCTAATGTGATTAACTAAAGAAAAAAACATTTTTAAACTAATTAAGGTAATTTAATCATAAACAATGTAGGCGAGGTAACAATTGGATACCAATTAAACACAAATGGGAAGGCAAACAGTGGGGAGAACTATAAAAATACACTAATTGTGCATTTAGTTTCAGCTATTTTTATGATTGGTTCCTGTCAGGATCAGTTAGTGCCTGTGATAATTGGTTGTAGGTCAGGAAGAGGGAGGGTGAAAGAAAACACAAAGAAATAGGGGAAAAAAACAGGAGTAAGCCTACACAACCCAGTCTCACAGCATTTCGTGTTATAGTCACGAAATTAATTTTATCTATTGATTCGTGTTCACCAAAAAAAAAATGGTGTCACACAGAACAATTTTATAAGCAATGTATTTCTATTGGTAGTATGTTTCGTGCCTGCATCAGGTATTTTTGTCCGGTCGAGTCTTGGAAGACCAGAAGCCGATGGTTTATAAAAAAGAAATCTTACTCAATATCTTACCCTAAGCCTAACCCTATCCCTTTTATTTTAAATTGTATAATGTACATGTATAAATTGGGCAAAAGATCCTCAGAATACTGAAATCTGTATTTGTTGTCATCTTTTTTTCCTTCTAATTTGTTATTATTTGGTGCAGGCATGAAACATACTACCAATAGACATACATTGCTTCTAAAATTGTTCTGTGTCAGAATACTGAAATCTGTATTTTCTTTTAATCTGTTTTTCCTTCTAATTTGTTATTATTTACATTGCTTTTAAAATCGTTCTGTGTGACACGAAAAAAATTGTGAAATTGTGTTGGTGAACACGAATCAATAGATTAATTTTGTGACTATAAAACGACCCACATGCTGTGATGTACATCCATTATGTAAAACACCAGGGTAGTTTAGCCTGGTAAATATGTAGCCAAACAGAATAAATCTGTTTTCAGTAGACCAGGACACACACTTCTTGTTAAATATCAGTTGATTAGGGTGAAATAATTGAGTGTGTCTGTGCTAACTGCTAAGCTAACGTTGACTAACTGCTAACGTCTAATTGCTGGATCAAAAGTCGCCACTGCTACCCAGAAATGGCCATAGGGCTACGTGGGGGTCATTATTTTAGCTCTCCTTATTTTAAAGGGGACTTTTCATTGTTTAAAAGATGTCTTGATATTTTTATATATTTGGTATTGATGTTTTTTTGTTTTGTTTTTTTTCTTTCAACTTAAAGGGTAGATACTATGTGGACAGTGCAAAAAAAAAGTCAGTATCCTATGTTTTCTCTTTCATTCCAATTACCTGTCTGGGGTAGGTTATTTAAAATAGAGCATAGTAAACTTAAATAGATCTGATAAGTTTGAACATAACTGTGTATAGTTGTGAGCTATTGTTGATCACCCTTAACAGGTTAACCTTTTGGTAGCTACGTTGAGAAAACTAAACCCAAACACACTGTCATGCCAGGCTAAAGTGAGTTCAATTTAATTTAGGCATAGAGTTCTGAGACACTACATAGCAGTTAATCCATCCTGTTATGATAAACATTATGTTGCTAATGTATAAAACATTCACACTCCTTTCAATTCATCATACATTGTACCAATATATGTGGGGGTAAATGTAAACCTCTCTTCAACAAGATAGTGATAAGTATTTGTCTGATTAATATACATATTTATTTCTCTTCAAAAATGTGTCAAATTGTTTAAAAGAGTATTTTTTATACTATTCAAATAAAAAATATTGTAATTGTAAGGGTAAAAAAGAAAGTACCAACGTAACTGTACAGCTGGCAATCTCTGCAACAGGAGAAGTCCTTAAGCAAACAGTTATAATGTAATTAAAAAATGCCAAACTGATGAGTCCTGTGGTATGCAAGATTAGAAATGGACAGACAGAGAGTGGAACACAAACTCATGCACGCACAACACTACCAAACAAATAATCGTATGGCAGAGTTAATACACTGAACAAAAATATAAATGCAACACTTTTATTTTTGCTCCCATTTTTCATGCCTGGACCTATTTTGTTCACATTATATATGCTTCCGTTAGGCAATATTATAAGGAATCATTCTGTAAACTTTCATTGTTATGCGGATGATACTCAACTATATTTATCAATCAAACCTGATGAAATTAATCATCTAAATAAAATTCAAGACTGCCTTAAGGACTTAAAAACGTGGATGACCTTAAACTTTTTGATGTTAAACACGACCAAAACTGAAGAATCTACGAAACAAATTATCTAAAGATATACTAACTATGGATGGCATTAATTTGGCCTCCAGTGAGACTGTAAGGAATCTTGGTGTTATATTTGATCAGGATTTATCCTTTAACGCCCACATAAAATCAATTTTAAGGACCGCCTACTTCCATCTACGTAAAAATCAGGCATATCTTGCCTCAAAACGATGCAGAGAAACTGGTCCATGCATTTGTTACTTCTAGGCTGGATTATTGTAACTCTTTATTATCAGGGTGTACCAAGAAGTCAGTCAAGTTGCTTCAGCTGATTCAAAATGCTGCGGCTCGTGTACTAACCAGAGTTAGGAAAAGGGACCACAGATCCTGTTCTGGCTGCCTTACACTGGCTCCCTATAGAACACAGGATATAATTTAAAATTCTTCTTCTCGCCTACAAAGCCCTTAATGGGCAGGCGCCATCTTACCTTAAATAACTCATTATACCCTACTGTCCTACTAGGGCATTGCGTTCCAAGAATGCAGGGTTGTTGGTTGTTCCTAGAGTCTCTAAAAGTACAATGGGAGCCAAAGCCTTTTCTTATCAAGCTCCACATTTGTGGAATCAGCTTCCAGTTTGTGTTCGGGCGGCAGACACCCTATGCGTTTTTAAGAGTGTGCTTAAGACCTTCCTTTTTGATAAAGCTTATAGTTAGGGCTGATTAGATTCAGCCCCTAGTTTTGCTGATATAGGCTTAGTTTGTCGGGGGACATCTTACTTCTTCCTTCTCTCTGTCTATACCTGTGTCCTCTCATGTTCCGATTAACCCAGCTTCCCCAAATGTCTTTCTTTTTGGTGTCTACATACGCCGGGATCCGGAGACATGGATGATCCTGTGGTCCTGTGTCCTGGATCGCGAGCCCTGGATCGCGAGTCGTGGCTGTGGTCCTGGATCATCGGTCCTGGATGGATATCCTTGTGGATTCATCTTCCTATTATACACACATGCATTTCCAAACATTTGGACTACCTATGTAGCAAATGTATTATCTTTTCAATTTACACACGGCATCTATTGCACGTCTGTCTGTCCGTCCTGGGAGAGGGATCCCTCCTCTGTTGCTCTCCCTGAGGTTTCTCCCATTTTTCCCTTTAAACTGTGGGTTTTATCCAGAAGTTTTTCCTTGTACGATGTGAGGGTCTAAGGACAGAGGGTGTTGTATTGTCATACTGATATTCTGTACACACTGTGAAGACCACTGAGACAAATGTAACATTTGTGATATTGGGCTATATAAATAAACATTGATTGATTGATTGATTGATTGATTGATTGATTGATTGATTGATTGATTGATTGATTGATGAGATGAACTTAAAGATCTAAAACATTTTCTATATACACAAAATAACCATTTATCTCAAATATTGTTCACAAATCGGAAAAAAATCTGTGATAGTGAGCACTTCTCCTTTGCCGAGATAATCCATCCCACCTCACAGGTGTGGCATATCAAGATGCTGATTAGACAGCATGATTATTGCACAGGTGTGCCTTAGGCTGGCCACAATAAAAGGCCACTCTGAAATGTTCAGTTTTATCACACAGCATAATGCCACAGATGTCGCAAGTTTTGAGGGAGCGTGCAATTGGCATGCTGACAGCAGGAATGTCCACCAGAGCTGTTGCCCGTGAATTGAATGTTCATTTCTCTACCATAAGCCGTCTCCAAAGGCGGTTCAGAGAATTTAGCAGTACATCCAACCGGCCTCACAACCGCAGACCACATGTAACCACACCAGCCCAGGACCTCCACATGTTCACCTCCAAGATCGTCTGAGACCAGCCAGTCGGACAGCTGCTGCAACAATCGGTTTGCATAACCAAAGACTTTCTGCACAAACTGTCAGAAACCGTCTCAGGGAAGCTCATCTGCATGCTCGTCGTCCTCATCGGGGTCTCGACCTGACTTCGGTTCGTCGTCGTAACCGACTTGAGTGGGCAAATGCTCACATTCGATGGCGTCTGGCACGTTGGAGAGGTGTTCTCTTCACGGAAGAATCCCGGTTTTCAATGTTCAGGGCAGATGGCAGACAGCGTGTGTGGCGTTGTGTGGGTGAGTGGTTTTCTGATGTCAATGTTGTGAATCGAGTGGCCCATGGTGGTGGTGGGGTTATGGTATGGGCAGGCGTATGTTATGGACGACGAACACAGGTGCATTTTATTGATGGCATTGTGAATGCACAGAGATACCGTGACGAGATCCTGAGGCCCATTGTTGTGCAATTCATCCACGACCTCATGTTGCAGCATGATAATGCACGGCCCCATGTTGCAAGGATCTGTACACAATTCCTGGAGGCTGAAAACATCCCAGTTCTTGCATGGCCAGCATACTCACCGGACATGTAACCCATTGAGCATGTTTGGGATGCTCTGGATCGGCGTATGCGACAGCGTGTTCCAGTTCCTGCCAATATCCAGCAACTTCGCACAGCCATTGAAGAGGAGTGGACCAACATTCCACAGGCCTCAATCAACAACCTGATCAACTCTATGCGAAGGAGATGTGTTGCACTGCGTGAGGCAAATGGTGGTCACACCAGATACTGACTGGTTTTCTTACCCCCCCAGACCCCCCCAATAAAGCAAAACTGCACGTTTCAGAGTGGCCTTTTATTGTGGCCAGCCTAAGGCACACCTGTGCAATAATCATGCTGTCTAATCAGCATCTTGATATGCCACACCTGTGAGGTGGGATGGATTATCTCGGCAAAGGAGAAGTGCTCACTATCACAGATTTTTTCAGATTTGTGAACAATATGAGAGAAATGGTTATTTTGTGTTAGATCTTTGAGTTCATCTCATGAAAAATGGGAGCAAAAACAAAAGTATTTTTTTGTTCAGTGTAGGTGCTCATGCTGATTCATCCTGGCTTCAAGAAAGCTGAGCAATGAAATGAAGGTTAAGGAGAATCAAACATAAGCCTGTTTAAGTCTGACAGTCCTATCCTCAGGGGAACTTGTTCAAATGTTGCCTGATTCCAGTTTTCTACCCAAAATTAGACGAAAAAAAAAGTCAATTTCACAGTAACTCACTCCTCAGTACACACACAGCTCTCCTTGGCTTTAATCATGTGATTCAAAAGTTGGTAGTGACAAAGAAAGTGCTGTTCCATACACTACTTATTGCTCTATGGATGTACAAATGATTTTTTTTCTATGTCATCAAACTCCAAAGACTTTGGTTTTAATCGTTGTCAAGATCTTTGCACTTTGCCTATGAGAATTATCACACCTGAGATTTAGAGCTAACCCGTCTAGTCTACAGCATGCAGAGGAATGCTTAATTGGGGCTAAATCTGGTCTAATTAGGGTTTTGTTCACATAATGAAGTTAAGTGTAGACCAACACTGTAATATCTACAATAAACCAGGTCAATTATAGGACTTTCTTTAGGGGAATGTTGTTATAAAATCTATATAGTTAAGTTAAAAAATGTTTTATTATTTGTGATGAAACGTTTGGAGCAAGGACTTAGAACACAAGGAGAAAACTGGAGAGCTTGAACTGATGTCAGACACTATCTCTTTGATCTAAATGTTTACATTTGACTATTCCTAAAAAGTAAAAGCAAGCTCTGCTGTTAGCAGGGACTGATTTGCTCCAGGGAACTTTGCACTTGATAAGATGGAACCACGGATGTCCTTACTGCTCTCTGACACTGTATGTCAGCTTGGTCCTGTTCTTATCTGAAGAAGACACTGTTTTATGAATGTTTTTGGCAAGCCGAATCAACAACTCATCAGGTTCATACAAAGCTGTGGAGCTACAAGGCCGCTTGCCTGCATCAAACAGGGGAGTAAGAGAAGAGGCAATAGCTGGTAGAGCTGTGCACTAAGTGTCAAGACTGAGTCCGTAAACGCAGCATCCCTGGTTTGATTCTGGTCCTTTGCTGTATGCCATTTTCTCCATACAAGCTATCACTATCAAATGATAGCCAAAAATATGGCAAATATGCCAAACATATATAATGTGAATAGTAGTGAATGTGAGATTTGCCAAAATTGTGAACAAATTATGAATAATGAATATCTCACAGAGGACAATTCAAATGAATCAATAGCAAAGACATGCTTGAAAGACATTCAAAGTAAAACATCTGCTTACCGCTTCCTGTGGGAGTGTTCCCCCATATTAACACAATTTTAGCAGCTATATCAGTTAAAATATGTAAATAATTTAAGGCATTCTAAAAGATTAATGTTAAAGGTGGGGTAGGTAAGTTTGAGAAACCAGCTCGAGATCGCTAGAATTTGAAAATACACAACCGGAGAAAATCTGCCACTTCCTTATAGAGCCCCTCCTCCAACACACACGAACGCGCACATGACCAATGAGGGCACGAGATAAGTTTGTGCCCCGATGGAAGGCTGACAGGCAGGTAGGCCATCCTACTTTTTACAGTATTACGGCTTCTACAGATGACATTTTTTTATGGATTTTTTGTCAAAGCACTTAATCTATTCATTGCTATCGGGATGTTAAGAGCATTCCACGGAATATAACAAGTGTATCTCGAACCGGTTTCTGAAACTTACCTACCCCACCTTTAATGCATGCATGATTCAACCCATCAAATAAACTTTGAACTTTGTTCGCAGGACCCTTAGCATGTCATATATACAGTATCTTTCTATCTCAGCTGTGAAAACTGTGACTCTTTTGAACAATGAGAAGGATGATAAACTATGACAGACAATTTATCAGTCTCCCTTGTTATCCACACGCTAGTATTTCTCCTGAAGATGTCTCACCGGACAGGTACAGAGACCTTGCTAATCACGCCTCTAACATATATGTCAGCAGAAAAAGAAAAAAAAGACTTTTTACTTTAACAGAACATCATCATCTATCTTTATCGGTCATTTCCATTTTGTACTGGGCAACAACAGACAGGCGTGCAGACACACAGCCCCCACTAAGCCAGCCTGTCCATTATGTTGAACAACATTCACTAGTCCAGCCCCTAAATGGACACTGTCAGGGTTGGGTTGTAACGGAATACATGTAACGGCGTTACGTAATCAGAATACAAAAATCAAGTAACTGTATTCAGCTCGCGTTACATTTGAAAAACGAGTAATCTGATTACAGTTACTTTCGTAAACCTGAAGTGAATACATTTTGGATACTTATTGGAATTATTGGTGGAAAGATTTCCTCACAACATTTAATATTCATTACTAAAGGTACAGCGGAATCATCACAGCGCACAAAACCTATTACCGCCGCAGATGGGCCAAAAAAGCGTTTGAAAAAAAATCGCGGGTCCGCTCGCTCTGAAACAATAACAACGAAACATGGAGGAACAAAAGTCTGCGTTTAAATCGCGTGTGTTTATATAGAGGTGTGTGTGGTTAAAACACATCAGCCTGCGGTCGCTCTTTAGCCTTACTAATGATTATTTCTGAAGGTAAACACAGTGAAGGCGGTGCGAAAGGCGGTGCGAGCTCGTCTTCTCAGAGGCTGAGTTAACCCTCCCGTTGGTTATTATTCAACTAGAGGATGATCTGATAGGATTAGATGGTATCCATTCTGCACTAGAGTATGATGCCTTTCTTAGCTATGAACAAATGCTGGGATGGACAGAGAATGCTTTCTCTTTGTCCTTTTTGAACTACATATTTCAAATTAACTGTCACAGAGACTAAAGTTAAGGGCAACGCTAAAAAAGACAGTCGGTAACAGAATGAAGTTTGGAATTGCTGCTGTTTCTGTAACAAAGAAGTGTGCAGTAACCCCTGTGATTAAATGTGTGATGTGGTAAAGTTAAACAGCTAAAATAGAGCTGGTGTATCAATAATTAAAGGTGCACGGTTTTGATACCAAGATAAATTGAATACTAAGATTTGCTCTTGGTAAATAATTTATAATTCTAGACAGTAAGAGCAACCCAGATCAGTTCCAAGGTTCACAGCTTTCCAGGTTACTGTATCACTCATTGGGCCTCCTTTATCAATATGTTGAAATGAGATGAAGTTTGTTTGTGTGTTTTTCACCACAATATCTGAAACTACCACCAATGTTCTCAATGGATCATCATAACACGCAACGAGGCAAGTACTGGTGAAAGGCTAAGTGGGTTTATTCATATACTTCTTTTGACAATGTCATTAGCAATTTCCATTAACATTAGAATGCTTGTGCAGCATAAAGCTGTTCGATGTTGACCTTTGCATTAGCAGTGTTGATCCTTGCTAATAGTACCACTTGACTGACACTGTGTACAGATGTGTTCACTGTGTGACCCCGCGACACCTCACTGCTTACAGTGTGTAAAAGCTGGGTTAGTTTGTAAGCCCTCATTCCTATCTCAGATGTCAAAGTTTCCTTATTGTAAGATTTGTAAAATGACTTCTATGTGTGATAGATTGAGACCTCAGAGCATTTAAAATGCTTTATGTTGATTAATGTGTATAAATGTCACAGTAATCAAGCGTTAATATATTTGTATTTCCAGTGGCTCTTACACTATGGAATGCATCATGCAGTTGATTACTTATGTACATACTTAAACAGAATATCCTGAACATGATTAAGACACATCAGAAAATAATCCACAGTTGTGCATCTCTTGAACATCCTTAAGTTACGGAACATTAGTATTTATAGTAATTAACATGTCCCATTTATACATTCAAGTCACCCTGCCAACATAGTGTTGGTTAATTGTGTGTGAAAGCCCAATGTGCCAGGGTTTCAGCATGCAGAAAAATCCCAAAATGCCTTTTGACAGTTGGAGATTGTGTAATAGCTGTTGAATGCAGACAACAGTTGCACTTGAATAAATGTCCAATGCTCCCAATTTGATTAATGCCTCTAGAAGTCACAGTGTAGCATTTATTGTAATCTACTATGTGAAAAAAAGTGTTCATCTCTGTGTACTTTAAAAGTATTCTTTCGAATGTCTGCTCGTGATTATGAAGTAAATTTACTTTACCTTCAAGGTTATCATTAGTCTAAGAATGATCGTTTTAATCTAATTTTCTTACAATTGAAGATATATACTGTCCCTCCTCATTGTAATGTAATAAGTGTCATGTGGTCTGTGGTGTTCTGCATTGCAAAAGATTACATCTGACGACAGCCATAATTTTGCCAAATATATAATCCAAAGACTTGTTAACAGGTTTTGTAATGTTGGTGCATATCCAGTCATATAACAACACGTTTACACATTAATGTAAGCATTATTGTCAGCTACATTACTAGAGCAAAAAAGACAAATGGATGGACAGAATGCAACGTTTCAATGGGAGAAGGTTATTCAGTTTTTTGCTAAACCCTTTTTCAAAATCATTTATATTAATATCTTATTATGATCAAAGGGGGAAAACTGTTGTAATTGAGATTTAAGATGGTGGCAAAATATCGTCTTCTTTTTAAATTCTCTGTCTTTTAACCCACAATCGCTGCTACCAATGATCTGCCTCATACTAACTGACCTGTAGGTCTCATTTAATCGGCAAGCTGAGCCTAAGTTTGTCATGTGAGGAAATAGCAACCCTGAGCTGTTGGATGATTAAAGCGAATTGCCTGGGATCAGCAGTGGTCCCTGGAAGCCAGTTCTGACAACATTGACATACAGCCTCCCAGAGATGCACTGAACCAGATACTGTAGTGTGTCTTTTCAACATTAGGCTTGCAATGCTGCCAAACAAACAACATTAATCAACACTAATGACCCCAGTCAAAGGGGGGAGGGGGGAGAACACATCAAAGATTAAGATTTTGTAAATAATAGAAATTCACGTAAAATTCTCAAAAAAGACATGATTAGCAGTATAAAATAAAGCATAAACACTAAATAATACAAGTTGGGTTCTTACATGTAATTGGATCGGCGGTGATTCTCATCTGGGAATCTATAACCTCAGATTCATCCATGAAAAACGTGCATGTTGAATGTTGCGCCTCATGCAGTCCGAAGCACTCTTACGAATGTATTCATTCGTTCTGTGCTGACAGCAGGTTGTAAATAATAATTTGGCTCACACAATTCGGGTAAGCATATTGTCTGAGGGATAGATTGCTGTCTGAGATTCCTCCGCTGTCTTCCAGTTTTAATTCCCAGACAAATGAGATGTTCGCAAGTTTTGACAGACTGTCTGTCATTCAGTATTATATAGCTTTTGGTGCAAATGTATTTATGACTGTGTGTGTGTGTGATGGTCTGGGTGTGACACCTCAAAAACAAATGAGTGTTGTTTGAAGAATGTCAAACAACAAATAGGCCACTTACATACAGAAAAATCACCTTGAAGAAGACATAAGTCCATTTTAACATGGCATGGGAAATAATGTCATAATTTATTCTATGTTGAATGGGTTGTCATTCTGAACAACAAAAAATAAACACGTTATGCAAATGCTTACTTAAATGCAAAATAATTGTGCACAGCACTTTACTGCAGACGTACATTAGGGTTGTGTGAGTCAACAGTCCTGCTACAGTAGTGCTTCCTCGTGTCTTTTTACGTATTGACTTTTGTCATTACCTCACATGAGTGATGTTAAATGGGAGCAAATGGTGCAGTGAAATGTATAAGAATGATGGCTCCCCTCAGGCCATGAATAACTCGGAGACCTTCACAGTCAGTGAATCTATCTAAAGGCTTCTTGCATAAACTGCAGAATACATGGAGGATGTGTAAATGGTACCATGCTCTCTCACTCTGTATTTGTGCACACAAATGTGTTTATACTGTTAGTCCAGCTCTTCCAAATTGATTTCACTCGGTTTAGCCCCCTGTTCCAGCCCTCCTCCCTCACCAATTATCCACCACCATGTTGGCATCCGCTCTCTGACATGTGGGCTGCAGATGGTCGTCCTGTGTGACACTGCCAGGACAGGGGCAACTGTTACCCGTGCAAAACAATTGTCACAATTTGCCACGAGACACTTTCATTCTAATGAGTCACTAGAATCACCGTGTCCTGTGAGGGTGTGCATACACAGCAGACCTTTTCATATTTCTGCACAGAGAACTCTATACTACACAGAGAGTGAAAGACAGACGGCCGGCAAATGTATAATTAATCTGTCTTTTGCCAAGACACTTTTAGTTTTGCATGGCAGAAGAACAGCTCTACCTCCAGTGGATCATCCTGAAAAAAAGCATATTGGCCATATGGGACACTGGGTCATTCCCAGTGTATAATTATACTGCTCTGACTCACTAGATCACCATTATAGAGCTGGGACTGTAAGGTAATTGGCGACCATATGGGCAGATGGTCCCTTTACTGCATGTTTATCATGTCACAGTGCACATTCAGCTATCCTTCAATTGGTGGAACCTCTGGGCTTAAGTGATCATGAGTAGCACATTCTCATCATGGCCACAATACACAATGTGTTTTTTATTGCATTAAGTTATAAAGGGGGGAAGGGGAGAGCAGTTACTGTGTTGATATTCTGAATCGTCATCTGGCACTAAAACGTAATCTTAATCGGCTCAATGTTTTGCAGTTTTTACACAGGAAAGAAATTGGTTATGACATTGAATTTGGAAGAAGAATTACATAAAATCTTGACTGACCTTCACAGAACCAATATAAAAGTGTCATGTAATAGCTCAATGAAATTCATCCTTTAATAAAAAAGCTTTTGCATTCAATTTAAGATTTTTTTTTTTTTAATTAATTTTACTTTTAGGTCTAGCATGGACGTGTTACAGAGTTCATTGTAATTGTCATTTCTATTGCCAGAATCATAAATAATTCTAAGTGCTATATCATCACCGGCTACACTGCCAGCATTCTGACAGACAGATTCTGTACTCTAACCTCTTTGATCACCATAATAACACCAGGATAATGTGCTGTATAATATGATGGATTCACTGGCTTGGTGGTTGATTTGGGGCTTCATCAGTCAAATAAGTTTCCAGTAGATTACTTCCTCTCAGCAGGAGAAAGGCCTTATTAAGGCTGACAAACTGATTAGGAGCTCTACTGCCTCCCTTATACCTTCACTGTAATTACTTCTGTCACTGAGGCTATGTGTACCATCCTGTATGCGTGTCACTTCGCTCATTAGCAGGGTATCTTAAAATGTTTGAGTTAGATTTCAATGGAATACAAATTATTACACTTTTTAATATTGTAAAGATTAGTAATATAAGACACATATTTTGGCCAATTTTTGCTCTTTTCTTTGCACATACTGCCCTTTCATACAATAACTACTCTAGGGCCGTGCACACGCTCCCAGCTTTATTTTGGATGAGCTGTTGGCCTGGCATATACTTCTAAACATAATGTACTGTAAGAATATCACCAATGGTGAAGGGACACCTTAATGAGCCCAGTAAGAATCGAAGAAGCCTCCAGGAGACCGACGCGATCGCTGACGCTGAAAGTTTAATTGATCTCGCACAAGAGAGAGAAGAGAGGATGATTTATGCAACGAACACAGAGATGCAGTCACCATCAATTCTGAATGTAATATTTATGGTTAAAAGGGCAAGCAGTACATTTCCTTACCTAATGTTGGATCACTTCGATTGTGCCTCAAGTCCCAGTCAACACATTGCTAGAAAAAGAGGCTTATTATCACTGTCTAGGACTTCCTATCTCCCTGGCCTCCATGGCATAAAAATACAGTCCTTCACATTCTTCACATCAAGAAGAGATATGTAACTTAAGTCCTACTTAATTTATTTCTAACATAAGAAAGAGAGTCTTAACCGTGTTGACAACAGCTGCTTAACCTCACTGCAAAGAAAAGTAGATGTTAAATGTATCAGCTGAGTTAAAGCAATTGCTGAAGTGCTAGTTATTGAGAAAATAGAATAACCTCACCCTACCAGCCTTCAACACACCCCGTCAGAAGTAAGCAAACTTGTAGTAAGCTATGAAAATGCATTTAGCAAAACAAATAAAGCTGCAAGCAACAGTGAGCTCCAAAGCTTCACCAAACTGAACAAAGTCACTTTTCTTAATGTCTAAAGAAGGACTGAGACCAACCACACACGTAGGTGACAATACAGTCAATGGGTTTGACTTCACTTTTTACAAAGGCTTGAACATGAGTGCGAGTAACTGATTTGAATCATTGAGACATCCAACATATAGCTGTACTGACTTTTTCAGGGGCAAGGCTTAGGAACGATGTCATCAATACTGTCTTTGCTCTGATGTAAAACACCTATACAACATTTGAAATGCCATGCAGTTCCTCCATTTTTCTTAATCTCAGTGAAAGTTCATAAGCTTCTCTCTGCAGGGTTCAGGTCAGTGAAGCCTCATCCTCTCCCGCCTGTCAGTCAAACTAAAGAAGATTCCCCGGGCTCTGCTAGGCAGTGTGCCTGCTGTGTAGTCAAAAATGTTGGGCAACGGAGAAAAAATACATAACATTTACATCTGTGTACCCCCATATTGGGTTTTTTATTGTAGTTGGAAAAGTGCAGCAACATGTACAACCTGCAAATCGCCAATCATAGCCCTATTCTGGTAAATGTATAGTAACACTTGATACAAGTTCCTTCTCTACCAAACTCTACCCATCATCACAGACCACATCAGACCAGTGCTATTTTGAATTGTTTTATTATCAAGCAACATCAACTTAGCTAAAATGTCTTTTAAATAAGAGATTTTGTAACATAATTTACACCTTAGAGCTGTTTTCATACAGCAGGAGAGTAAGCTGTATTCCCTGTAACTCTTTTTCGGCCAATGTTTTTATTTTTTTTATTAGTCAATAGAATTTGGTGGAATGACAGACATAGGGCAAGAATTTAAATATTTGTTTTTACTGAACTGGAGTTTACCTGAATATTCTCTTTGATGTATCCCTCCAAAAAAACTGAGATGTCAAGATTTTCAATGTTCACATTTTGGTTTTCAATATTTTATCAGAAATGTGATGAAGTCTGAGGGAATGTCATACTTTAAAATGCTATGCAATGAACTCTATTGCAAGGTGTTACGTTCCCTGGTAGATATAGGGGTACCAAGGGAAGTAGCGACACATAAGATAGCTGGACAAGAGAAAAAGGAGAGGAAACTCAATGCTGAAGGAGTTTAAGTGAGGTTTTAATAATAACATAAGTAAGGCGGCTCACCAGCCAAATTACAACACAAGTTTACAATAGACAGCACACCACTAGACTGGGTCTCACACAGAGACACGCTGCACACATGCAGCCAGACGAAAAGGAGAGGAAGAAGGGGCCTCACTGCCGCCCTCCTCCGGTCCTATATGGAAGTCCTGATTGTCGATTAGGATCACCTGGGGAGAGGCTGCACCTGGGGACAATCAGAGGGAGAGAGGAAAACACACACCACCACACACACTACGGCACGTAACACTTCCCCCCATAAAACACACCTTATACTGCTCACCAGCAGCCAACACCGGAGCAACACATGGAATACATGGAACACACACACCACTCACTGAACACAGATCCACATCGCTCTGAGCTAGGTCCACACCCACCGCTTCAGAGACGGAAACACCCACAGCACTGTCACAGACGGATGCAGAACTTAACTGCACCACACCACTCTGTCGCATCGCAACCGGGTGCCGGTCTTTTGGCTTTTCCAGAGCAGTTGCCACCTGCTCCTTCCGAGCTACACACTCTGCCTCTAGATGACCAGGATCAAGACAAAAGAAACACAATTTCTTTTTCTTGGGTCCTGGAAGAGAAGCAGAATGAGCCTGTGTGGCACGCCTGTTACGAGCTTTCCGGAAACCAAAACGATGAGGAGAATCGCTCTGAGCCAAAAGCTCAAGCCCTTCCTCATCCGCCATAGTGGTGGCCTGCTTTCGCTTCCAAGCTGCAGTCTACTATCATATGACCTGGGTCAAGACAAAAAAAACAAGCTCCTGTCTATCCTGGGACCTAACAATGGAACACTGGCACAGGGAACATCATTATTAGGAGCTCTCCGATAAGTGTCCCGCTGAGGAGGGTCCCGCTGAAACAAAACGCTCCTGTGTATCAGCGCACTCTCGTCTGCCAGAGTGGCAGCCTGCTGAAGGGTAGTCACTCTCTGCTCATTGAGGTAGACTACCGTACGCTCCGGTACACAGTTTTTGAACTCCTCTACCAGCATCAGCTCACATACTGAAGCGATGTCATCCGCTTTACATGCTCTACACCACCTGTCAAAGAGGACTTTCTTCTCCCTCGCGAAGTCCACGTATGTTTGGCCAGCAGCTTTCTTCATGCCGCGAAAACCCTGCCTGTAGGCCTCAGGCACCAGCTCATATGCCCTGAGAATAGCACCTTTCACCTTGTCATACTCCAAACTATCCTCGACAGAAAGAGAAGAGCAAGCCGCTTGAGCCTTGCCGACTAGCTTGCACTGTACGAGTATGGCCCACACGTCTTCTGGCCAGAGCAGAGCAGCAGCAATGCGCTCAAATGCACTAAAGAACATCTCCACTTCCGACTCCAGAAAGACAGGGACTAGCTGAATGTTGCTACCAGCATCAAAAGCAGCAGCAGAACCTGAAGGTGTAACGGCAGAATCACCCACCACAGCTGCTTGGAGCTCTAGCTGACGCATCCGGACAGCAGTGTCTGCCTCCAACTTCCTGATCTCCAGCTCCTGCCTGAGCTGAAACTCTCGCTCACACTCACGCTCCTCCCTCTCACACTGGAGACGAGCCATACGCACTTTTACCCTGGCATCTAATTTAGACCCCATAGTAACGGCTACTTACAAATATTATTATTTATTTACAAACTTCCCCAGATCCTGCCCACCAACCTTTACCTAACTATCTTCTGGAGCGTGCCGGGCTCGAGGCGACTTTAAAGGCAAACATCAGCGGCCAAAACCCTGAATCGCCTGCCCCCAACAGGGAATGAATCCCCACCCAGGATTACCCCGAAAATAAAAAAGGCAAAATAAAAAATGAGTGCCTGAAGGAAGGACTGATTCAGTCCAGCTAGACACTCCCCTGTCTAAACTGAGGAAGCTGTTCAACAGGAAGACACTTCACAGCCACTCTTACACCTATATACACTACTGCTCACCACCACACACAATATCAACACTAACCAACAACCAAATACTCACTCTTTGTCTCAAAGATTGGACGAGCCCCCATGTTACGTTCCCTGGTAGATATAGGGGTACCAAGGGAAGTAGCGACACATAAGATAGCTGGACAAGAGAAAAAGGAGAGGAAACTCAATGCTGAAGGAGTTTAAGTGAGGTTTTAATAATAACATAAGTAAGGCGGCTCACCAGCCAAATTACAACACAAGTTTACAATAGACAGCACACCACTAGGCTGGGTCTCACACAGAGACACGCTGCACACATGCAGCCAGACGAGAAGGAGAGGAAGAAGGGCCCTCACTGCCGCCCTCCTCCGGTCCTATATGGAAGTCCTGATTGTCGATTAGGATCACCTGGGGAGAGGCTGCACCTGGGGACAATCAGAGGGAGAGAGGAAAACACACACACCACCACACACACACTACGGCACGTAACACAAGGATTAAGGGTTTCACAGCCATATATTAAATCCAAATATTCGCAAACTGGATACACTAATTGCAGATGGCACTTTTTCTATTTCTCAACATATGTAATCTGGTCCAATTTCTCCATGTCCATTTATTATCTGAACATGTAGGCTTCCTCACAGTAAAAGAGAAAAACGTAAGAAAAGAAAAAAGACCATAATCCAGCTGACCTTCTGTGATTGAATGAAGGTTGAGTTTCTTTTACGCTTACTTTATGATTTAAATCTGCGTTATACTGTCTTTCAAGCTATGGCCTTAAACCAACCCAGTTATGAATGATAAATACATGTTTCATTGTGAAAAACAAACAGGGCACATACGCCCATGGTGTTTCAGGTGAAAAGGTACTTTAGGGTTAGAGCAGTGTTTCTCAAACTTTTTCATACCGGACCACTTAACCAATAAAACACTCGCGGACCATCCAACTCCACAAATATCCAAAATCACATCGTTTTTCTAGAACAGATTACAAATCGCCTGAGAATGGTACAAACAAGTGGCAACATGTGTGATGAAGGTGTTGCGCTGGGCTATATCACGAAATTCAAACTGAAAATTAAGCTCGCTCCATTGCGGAGATATTCCCGCGAGAGTGCGGAAAACTTAAATGTATTTATTTAAAATGTGAAATGTTACCAATATACTCAGGAGGCGCTCACGGACCACCAGTGGTCCGCGGACCACACTTTGAGAAGCACTGGGTTAGAGAGAAAATAAATTGCTTATATTTTCTTAAATGAACAGAGCATTCCATTAGAGCACTATTGATTGCACAAATCCCCATGAAACTTGAAACAGTGGCATTCAAATGAAAAGTGACATTGCTGGACGATTTAGGGTGGACAAACTGTACAACATGAGAATTTTAATAGGATTATCTCAGAATAGACTCCTCTACACATATCTGGAGACATGGTGAAAAAAAGAAAACCCTTTCACAGTTTCTATCAGGTACTTTTTAAAAGCCCTTGGACTACAGCACTTGAGTTTAACTGCTGCTTTTTGTGTTTATTTCAAGAGATCTTGTAGGGTCAGTGCACCCCTTGAAAAACGTTAAGAATAAGAAAAAAAGGTTTTATAAGGTCAAGGTGGGAGTAGATACAAGAATGACTCAAAAAAGACTTGGCTCAGCTCAATACAGTAAGTGGTACAGTGGTCTTATAAGAATACAATGTGTCTGCGTGAAACTGAAATGTAATATATTAGAGGGAACAATAAAGTTCAATCAACTTAAAGCCAAATTATTTGTTCTTCTGTGGTACATACATTTTTGTTTCCTTAATAAGGTTTTGCCACTGGTATTACAATGTAGGCTACATGTTTACAGTATGGAGAAAAGGATTCAACATAAATCAGGGAACTCATTTGATATTGTAATGAAAACATGCAATTATATTCCTCTAAATATTGCAGCGGCATTACTGTGTGAAGATGATTAACTAGCATATAGAATAGATGGTCCAAAAACCCTTTGTTATAAAGAAAAAATAATCCAATATTCTCTGCGTTAGGCTACTATAAAATGGTGACTGTGTAAAAGCACATGCCTCAAATTAAAAGATGGAGATATACAGTAAATCATTGTTCATCAGCTTTCTTCTTTTAGTCTTCATCAGCATAAACACTGGGTCTTCTTGAGTAGTGACAGGAGTGAAATATACCTCAATGTTTCCCTGGTTTAGTTCAGTAACTATATTCATCATTGAGACACAATAAACTTATTTCCCTGTGCTCTTTATGCTCAACACATCCTCACTCCCAGGTCGGCCTATGTTGACGTTATGTCAAGTCCCCTGTGTCGGCCAGTGGCTAGCCGTGACTTTTATACCTAGGCCCTCTGCCCCCCCTTCCCTCGAAAAAAGAAGAAGAGATATTACGTCTCAACGTAGACTTCAGCGGAATATCAAAACAGTGGCCCGGGGTGCAAAACGCATCAATGACAGCGACCCTCTACCACACAAAACAACATCATTTATACCTACACCTATCATGACAGGGCACTGTGAGGAAATATTTGTATGTATTCATGTTAGTAAACTATCAAGATGCTTAAAAAGGGAAAATGATTTGGGTAAGAAAACTGTGAACTGTTTTTGGGGCCTGTGAACATTTGGTTTTGTGAGGACAAAGGAAGAGGGGGAAGGTGTGGAGTTAACATACAGTCATCTCAGATCCCTGTGATAATGAAGCTAAGCCACTGGGATTGGGGAATTTAAGATGTGAGGTGTTGATAATAATTTGGGCAGCCAATCACTGGTCTGGAAGGGAGGCGCAGATAACTCCTCCTTTGGTCAGCGAGGTATTTAGACAGGAACCCCGCTGTGTGCTCTCTCTCTTCTCGTGCCGCTTGGACTGGAGGTCGTGGCGGCCTGTGGGCAGGAGCCAGGAGTAGGCCAACTCCTGACATTACACATATGATACGATATGGTTGTGTATGGTAATGTATTTGATTGTATTGCATTGTATATTACCATTAAAGTGGATTATTGTTTAACGGTTAAGTGTATGCTCTGGATTTCCTTCATGTAAGATAACAGCTTGTTTAGGGACGCGGGGAGATTTGGAAATGCGGCCTAGTTATCATTTATATCTCCTAACAAATGGTGATCTCGACGTGCCGGATAAACATGAGCTGTGGAAGGATTCAGGCGACCAGACTGGGTCGGGAACAAACACTTTTAGACGCCTCGGACAATAGCAGGGCCCTGCGCCACTACAAATAAGGTAACGAAACTGTAGGATTGTCTGTAGGCGTTTCAGAGTGTTTTTGAAGTTTGAATGGAGTATACGATGCATATTTTACCATGTTAGGAAAGTTATATAAAACACGTGAACGTTGATCGCAAGGTACAGAGAGTCCTGCGTGACGAGATATAAAGCAGTTAGCGTGGATCTCAGGTAGTTTATTCCTGAAGTGGTGTGGAGACGGTGCAGTTCGTGGGCTGTCAGGTGTAATTCCTACACGACGAAACCTGGATGCTCGATATTTTCAGATCGAGCCGCCGTTTAAAACTGGGGGTAAATAACAGTCTAAGGCCAAATAAGCGAAAGTGTCAGCGGACTGTTATATGTTAAATCCTTGGGAGAGAGCGCTAACGTCACCTACATTGTGACGAGACCGGCTCTCGTTTCCCTTGTCTGTAAAAATTAATTTGAAAGGCTGACGTAAACATAACGTTGATCGCAAGGTAGGCAGAGAGTCCTGCGTGACGACATATGAAGCACGTTATCAAGCTAGACAAACTGTACGGGGAATAAATCTGTGTGATTTTTACCTGAATAACCTGTGTGAGCATTGTCTGTGGATATCAGACATTCGCTCAGAAGAGTGAAGCTCATTTGTGCTCTGCTGCTGCCATCTAGTGGCTGAAAGGGGGGGAAGCACATTAATTAAGTCAGATAAATAAAAGCGAAGTCAATATATTGCGTATATTTAAATGAATGAGCTGTCTGTAGGTTGTCATTGTTGATTAGTACAGACCTTGTTTTATGTTGGTAAATGTAATGGTACAAAAGCAAGCTATTCATCACAATTGTATTTTTAGGTTATGAATAAAACAAAAAGTAGTAGCCTAAGGGATAAGCAGAAAGGTTTTTGAACGCTTGTCAGTTATGACAGGGGTGCTTATGCCCGCTTAGGTTTTCAATGTGCGCCATCACGTTAAAACAGGATTGGTGGCATTTTCAGTTCATTGCTTGCTTCCACACGCCTTCCCCCTCCTTGTCTCTTTCACAACTATAGTTAATGCATTAGAACGATTGTTAACTTGCCGTGTTTCTAGAAATCGGACTCGCTGTTCCGGAACGGCCTTTCAAAATAAAAGCCGAAGGCCGCTGTTCGCCAGAGATGCCTTCACAATAAAACAGTAATTACCTTAACAATATATTTAACCTATATTGCGTCTTTAAATATTGATTTTAATTCATTACAGATCTAACCTGCTTGTAACACAACTTTGATAAACAATTTCAAAAATAATAGGATAAGCAAGTGGTTAAAGGGGGTTTCCTGTCTGGCTCATTTGATTTAGAACTGAAGTAAGGAGAATAGTGTTTTATGAGTCATTCCTCATGGTTTCTAAAGATAAATCATCAGTTTGTCTGGACTTTGATATAGAGATAGGATCATGGTGGAGAAGGAAGACCTTTTTTGGTTTCAAATTAAAGAAGAGTTTAAAGATGAAGTAAGCAGGACTTCAACTGGCCAAAAGAGATTTTAAAGTTTAATATTCTTGGTTAGCAAACAAGACATCTGATTATTATGTCACACATGATAATCTTGTTATAGAAACTAGTTTAAAATATTGGAGAAAATATGTAGATGTTCTTTCGTAGTGTGTGGAATATGTGATGCTGGAAACATGTACGTTTTTCAATGTATAGGAGAAAATGGTTTCCTGAAAGAGTTATGTTGGGTAAATATGTAGCAATGGATGAAACAATTTTTAGAGTGAGTTTTTGTAATATATGATTACAAAGAGTCAGAGTGGAAAGGGTTGGATTTATTTAACCTCAGTGTGGTAGATTTTTTATAGGTAATGCGTCCCGAGACCTGGACTCCCCCTCTGAGTTAGAAAAGGCTACGATCCCGACCCTCCAAGCAGACAAAAGACCTAACCCAACGGGAGACTCCTCCTTCTCCATCGAACAGACAGAGAACCAGAGCTGAAACAACAACAACAAGACTGCAGCCAGAACTATCTCCAGCTGTGGCATCCAGAACCAAACAGCATGCTGACGGGCAGAAATCTACGCTCATCAGTCCCTCAGACGGGACCATGAAGTTCCAAGCTGAGCACAAGAGCAAAGTGTGGGACATGAGAGCAGAATCCGCCCTACATAAAACAGCAGGGAGACTGTAAAGGAGGAGATGAAATGCAAAGCAGTGCAAGAACATTGGCATGCAGATGTAACTGGGCCAATGGCTGACAGCGGATGAAGTTACAGCTGATGGACTGAAGAGAACACAGAATCAGAGGAGTTGGCATGGTCGATTAGAAGTGAGGAGGCCGGGGTCACGGCTTGAGAAAACCAGAGGAGGAGAAAAGGAAAACGGGAATGAGTGAGTTTACACATAAACACACTTATTCACAAAACGCACATTTAAAGCATAAATACGTAAAGACAGCCAAGCCAGATATCGTATTCCAATCTAAATAATTGATTTCACCATTGTAGCATAGTTATTACCATAGGAAATATGAAATGACTTCTGTTTTTAAATCCTTGATAAAGGAGGGAGTAATTGTTGCATGTTCGGACATCCAGGGTTTCACACACTGCTAAAGAGTTTAACATTGATTTTTAGGTGGACCAGAATTGAAGACGTGTGGTTGTTATACCATTGTTATCGTGAACAAAAGATAAATATAAATAAGTGAAGATAAGAAGATGTATTGACCATAAATTAGTCAATTGGTAAATAAAAATAGCGGAAAAGAGGAGAACTATTAAAGTGAAGTGGAAAATCAGTCTAATACACACTGATAGGAGAAAGGGGGGGGCATGAAGGAAGTATGCACTGGACTTTTTATTCGTGTGTGAATTTGGTAGTGTTTTAATTTGTTACAGTATTGATCAGTTCAAAGGGAGAGTTTTAGTAACAGCTCTATAAGATCAGATAAATATTTATTTATATAGGTCATGTTGAAGGGAATGCTGGTTCTAAACAAAATATAGTATTTCAATTTGAGGTACTGGTTTCATGTTCAGACACCCAGAGTTCCACGCACTGTTAAAGAGGGTAACATTGTTCTTTAAGTGCACCAGAATTGAAGATAAATTGATAGAATGAGTTATGGAATACATAGCAGATCTTTACAGATCCTAGTAATGTTTTGACACAAGATAGTGATGTACACATGATTCTGAAATAGATCTATTAGTCATTTTAATACTAATTAGGTGTAAATGAATTGCAGTAATAGTAATAGTACAATAAGGAAGTGACATTTTTTTGGCTAGACACTTTTCAGGGAATGTGGGAAACAGCAAGGAGGGGTTGGGGATATCTTGAACATTATAGTTGTAATTGTGAATTAATAAATGATGGCGCTCCATATATACAGATTTTTATAGACGAAGGATGCTGGCCTGTGCTGAAACATCAAAGTCTCTGCAGAGCACGACACATGGCCAAAAAGACTGAGACCAACTGACCGACAGGGTAACTTGGGAAGGCACTGTCAATGACTGACTCTGCGGTGAACCTGACCAAACCTGACTTTACAACCTGACAGTGTGAGTGTGAGTGAGTGTATGTCTGCATGACTGCATGATTTAAAACGATGACTAATCAAGCATGTTTTGGACTAACACATTATTTTTGGGTGATAATAATGTGTGAAATGAGAGGTTTCCTAACATTGCACAAAAGGGGAAACCGTATCTAATCTGCTTGATGATGTTTCACTCCCACAGGAGGTGGCGGTTTGAAGAATGTGAAACTCAAACTATGACATTTGGAATTCTGTTTCTTTTAGGACTGAAAGATGGAGAGAAACACTCTCAAGTGTTTACTGTGGAAATAATGGATGTACCTTTGGGAAAATGTTTGGTATTGTCTTATAATCCATTATGACCTGAAGGTTTTCTTCCCATACAGGTTTTTGTTTACACATGAGATAATGTGTAAAAAAGGGGGAGTGTAAACTTCACAATGTACATTTTTCATTTAGGGACTGAAAGGAACCTGCTGCTCCAACTCCATTGTTCAATCTGACCATTGATTGACAGTTTTAGAATTGACCTGCTCCATATTTGGGGATAAGAGGCTGTTTGATGAATGTTGACATGTCTCTAGTATTGATTGAGTTATAGCAGGTAACACAGATAAAGAATCAGTGGCCAAGGGGCTACCAGAGAGATGTAAGTCCAGAATGAAATACTGAAGAAGCTGACCGGTGAGTAATGTGTCAACTAATGTTTCAACAGGTATTAAAGTAACTGAGGTTTGAAATGTAGAAAGAACATATTTACAGTTAAGCTAAAACATAGTAATGTAATGAGACACAATGTAATTTGGACAACATCATGTAACTAGTCTGGTAAAGAAGTAAAAGCCATAGACTTTATTGTGTAGGTCATTATGGGGATATACATTTCATCTACATTTAGAAAGACATTTGATGACAGTTGGTGGGAATTCTGTATTCATTTTTTTAGTAGGATAATATCTAAGAACTGATGAGTAGAAGCAGTATCACCAGGAAGCCATTCACTTTGTTAGTATCGTGATTTGGGTTGTTTTTGAATCCATAACATTAGTGTGTTTCTTTACCAGAAACATTAGCAGTTCAAATCATATTTAGATTTTTAATGGGATCTCAAGGATTTCATTTAAAGATAAACACAGATGCTTGTCAGAAATTCAGAGCTATTGAAATATGTTATTTAGTTTACCTAAAGATGTTGTGGTTCTTATTTAGTTGGCACAGTCCAAGTATTAAGATTCTGAAGCTGCACAATTAATTTAGAAAACCTGTGCACCGACGTCTGTTGTTGTAAGACACCCCACCAACAGGCTCCAAGTTGCCACGCACTGGTGGGTCAAACGGCCGAGGGCCCCAGAGCCCGGAGCGTAGGCTTGAGGGATTTGTATCAGATTTCTCCACACAGGTTGTGGATGCCAAAAGGGTGACCCGAGACGCAGGAGGCTGACTGTCAACCCCAGGCTCTCCGGCCCCGACCGAGTGACCCAGAGGACATCCCATGCCGTCCGCCTACAAGGAAAGGGGGACAACTGGTACCACTGGAGCCAGTGTGCGGCGGGGAAAACACCTGCGAGGACCCTAGACGACATCAGGACAGATCTGGCTCTCGTCATGGAGGTCGACTCGGATGCTGTCATCAGCGGATTGGAGGAGAAGGACCTCGAGGACATCCATCCAGCAGTCATCCCGGGAGGCATCATCATCGGACCGGAGAAGGAAGATCGGGAGGACATCTATTCAGCATCGACTCGGAAGCCGCCATCAGCAAGCCGGAGGAGAAGGAAGACATCTCTCTAGCAGGCAGCCCAGAAGCCGCCGTCAGTGGATCAGAGGGGACAAAGACACGGCAAGCCAGGATGGCACAGGGGACTCCACTCTCCGCTGAAACAGGAGTGTGTGTTAAGTACAACAAGACGGTGTATGGAGCCAGCCAGGCCTGCCAAGCTATGGGCAGCCTCTACCATGACAGCTGCTTCACCTGCAGTGCCTGTAGTCGAAGGCTGAGAGGGAAGGCGTTCTACTATGACGCAGGAAGGGTTTTCTGTGAAGAGGACTTTCTGTACTCTGGGTTCCAGCAGTCTGCAGACAAGTGCAACGCAGGTGGACATCTAATCATGGACATGCAGGCCGGCAGGCCCTGGGGAAGTCTTACCGCCCCGGTTGCTTCCGCTGCGTCATCTGCAACGAGAGCCTGGACGGAGTGCCCTTCACTGTGGACACTGAGAATAAAATCTACTGTCTGAAAGACTACCACAGGGTCCTGGCGCCTAAATGTGCTGCGTGTAACCAGCCCATCCTGCCCTCAGAGATGGTCTGATGAAACCATTCGAGTTGTATCCGGAGAGGACAAGTATGGAGACTCAGCAGACAAGGATGCAGTTTTTTGCAAGTGCCTTGTGTAAATTGCACTCTTTTTTAAGAGTGCAAAAGGGGGAATTGTGAGGAAATATTTGTATGTATTCATGTTAGTAAACTATCAAGATGCTTAAAAAGGGAAAATGATTTGGGTAAGAAAACTGTGAACTGTTTTTGGGGCCTGTGAACATTTGGTTTTGTGAGGACAAAGGAAGAGGGGGAAGGTGTGGAGTTAACATACAGTCATCTCAGATCCCTGTGATAATGAAGCTAAGCCACTGGGATTGGGGAATTTAAGATGTGAGGTGTTGATAATAATTTGGGCAGCCAATCACTGGTCTGGAAGGGAGGCGCAGATAACTCCTCCTTTGGTCAGCGAGGTATTTAGACAGGAACCCCGCTGTGTGCTCTCTCTCTTCTCGTGCCGCTTGGACTGGAGGTCGTGGTGGCCTGTGGGCAGGAGCCAGGAGTAGGCCAACTCCTGACATTACACATATGATACGATATGGTTGTGTATGGTAATGTATTTGATTGTATTGCATTGTATATTACCATTAAAGTGGATTATTGTTTAATGGTTAAGTGTATGCTCTGGATTTCCTTCATGTAAGATAACAGCTTGTTTAGGGACGCGGGGAGATTTGGAAATGCGGCCTAGTTATCATTTATATCTCCTAACAGCACCCACAGCCAAGTAGCAATTACAAATGAATTAAAGACCCCGTGAAGTGTGCGCCTGTGCATGATCTGTTATGCTAATACATATAGTAATGACCAAAATTGTCCATTGAAACCCATATCAAAAGATGTTGGAATAGCAACTAATTTGATGAGTTTTGAATTTGCTGCCGTGAAATCCGCAGTTGACCTCCGCCTTCGTGGGCGTGGCTTGCGAGCTACTGCGTGACGTCACAAGATGGTCGCCTCCGAAGTGTTTACATTCATCACAGTGTATTGTTTCTCTGTTTCAAAGTCGAATTTATCAAAGTTTTTGAGCGAGTATTTTACTGGAAAGTGTGTCGGAGTCGACTGGAAGTGATTGCCAATCGAGAAAACCTGACAATGGAGGCGACAGTGAAGAAAAAGGGAGGAAAAACACACGGGAAGCGATGCATTGCCGCTGGCTGTAGTAATGTCAAGTCTGCCGAAGTGGCGATGTTTCTGTTCCCAAAAGATGAAGGTGAGTCTGGCTGGTGTCATTGTTTCGTAGATTCGTTGATTGTTCATGACAAATAAAGGCCACTGGTCGATTCGAGAGAGAGAGAAAGAGAGACTGAGAGAGTTACAGGGTTGTTGTTAGCATCTAGTGCTAGCTCGGAGCTAACGGAGATTAGCTGTTTCAAGAGGGAGAGTCCTCTCCTGTTGGACTGAGAGAGATAATGTCAGCTCAGGGAGGTAAAGGACTCTGAGTGATTAGATTGTAAACTGTAGCCTAAGTTATCTCAGTTGGTTTGGTCATCTATGTAAACAAATATTTCCATCTATGTTAGTTGTATAAAATAGGTTAAGAAATCCTTCCAATGTTTTTTGATTATTGAAATATATCTTTGATATGAGTGTTGAGAGCTGTATCCATAAATCTCTTAATGTTGCCCTCAAAGTGCACCAGATTGATGCATTTAACTTCAATTTAAAGAAAAACATCTTCCCGGGTGAGGGTGTGAGGTCATCACAAATAAAACAGGTTCACATGGATAGGATACTAGATAAGTGTGCACACTCATTATGTACATTACACATTTTTCTTGGATTTGTTAACACTATAGTCCCTAATATATTTGTAGAAAGGCAGGAAATGGAATTAAATCGAGAAAAACTGTCAAAATCAATCATTTCTCTCACACTTGTATCACTTTCCAAAGTCTCCGCCATGTTTACAATCACAACTGGGCCCATCTTGTGACGTCACCGCCGCTATCGTCTGCAACTTTCGGTAGGCTCAGACGGCCGTTATTATTAAAAAATATTTTTTAATTTTTCATAATTAATCAATAATTAAAATTATTTTAGCCATGAACAGGCACAATGATATGTAAGGAATGAAACTGCCATTTCATTTTGGCGCAAAAAAATGCACTTCACTGGCACTTTAAGTCGGCACGCGGCCCGCATTGAAAAAAGGCCTACCTTTGATGATAAATCACTGAAACACAAAGTCCATCCTCCTGTCCTTTTGGATGAAGCACTTGCGGGTGATTCAGCTGATTCTTTGCCACTCCAGTTTATCATTGTAACTCAATCTTGAAAATGACTCGGTTAATAATTTCGCAACGATGTCATCACTATCACTGAAGTGAGCCATCATGAACGAACTTATGCTAATCATAAATCTATCAATCATAAATCTATCGATTAGATTTAATAAAAACATAAATAAAAGTATAGACATGTGGATATTATCCGGCTGAACAAAACGTGCATTTATCTAACAGGTTCATTTTCCACAGACCTTATTTCGAGCTATTTTCCAAAATCCTATGGAGAAATCCCACTGCTTTCTGTCGAGGGAATCCGAGCGAAGCTTACTTCCGGGTTTTAGGACGCGTCACTGCACCACTTGCATAGACTTCACAGCGGGCGGAACCTGTCATAAAGTCCGCGAAAATAAAGCCCGCCCATTTAGACGGAAGATATGATTGGTCAATCGTACTGTCATTTGACCCATATGCACCACTTGCATAGACTTCACAGCGGGCGGAACCTGTCATAAAGTCCGCGAAAATAAAGCCCGCCCATTTAGACGGAAGATATGATTGGTCAATCGTACTGTCATTTGACATTACTCTCTCGTTTAGTTATAGCGGGCCCTCTGTGAATGTAGAGAGGGACCAACAAGCTCTCCTGTTTTCACAGAACTCGCAGAGACGGCATTTAACCCTTCACATTCCAACAGAAACTGAACAGGCAGATTCGAAGGATTTATTTCTTTGGAAATATTATTTTAAATACAATTAAATCAAGTTATTTTGGTAAAACTAATGAAAAATGTAACAACAAAAAAATTATATTTTTAAAAAAAATGTTTTTTTTTTAATGTTTTCAAATATTATTTTTCAGAATATCTTAGGCCCTCACAGAGGGCCCTGACGGCTCGCCACTGGTGTCGGCTTTTTCCAACGCAAGGGGGCGGCCCTTAGCGTACATTTTCAACTTTCCGGGATGTCCATAGGCTTCTATATAGCTCCCTAAACGTATGTTGTGTAGACGAATTGAGATCGCGAGCGAATGCTACCCGCAGATCCATTCTCACAGCGTTTATCAACCTTTTTCTTACTCAATATCAAGCCACACTTATTGTTTTTTACTTCTTTATTTTAATTGAATAATGTAGGACTTTTGTTGCCGTCAGTTCTGCGGCGGGATTTGACGCTCATGGAAGCACGGCATTCGTTTGTGTCGACTGCCCTTAAAGGCAATGTGAGCGTCCATTCTCATTGGATAACGGAGAATTGTACACCCGGAAGTAAGTATTCCCCTTACTGTCGATTGATTTTACAGTGATATCTGCACTACTCATCGACTAAAAAACACCAGATTATCCTTGTTAATTACACAACATTGATTGGTTTAAATTGTGTGCAATGCTTTTGTATTTTTCCCCTTCGATTCGGAGAAACAAATATTTTTTCGGAGTAAAGGATGGCAGAAGACACTACACTACCCAGAATCCCCAGCTATCATTTGGACTACACCATGTGCTCTGTTTGACAACCCCCGTGATAGTCCTCAAGCTCTGTGATTGGAGAGTGTGCTCCGAGGGTTACGCCGAGCCTCGAACAGCACTTGAAATGGGATGGAACCACAGGAGACTGTCCGAACTGGATTTGAACGGGTCCACCGCGTCTCCCCCTCCCCCACCCCAGAACTACACATGCTGAGAACCGCAGTGACGCGTCTTAAAACCCGGAAGTAAGTTAGCATTTTTAGCACTTCCGGTTCCTTCGTCAAAAAAGCAATGCATTTTCTCCATAGGGTTTTGGAAAATAGCTTGAAATAAGGTCTGTGGTTGACACAAATTTAAGAGATAAATCACGTTTTGTTCTACAACATTAAATACATCAGCAGTGACCCCACTGGTGATTTTTGAAGAGTTTACGTGTCTGAAAAACAATGGTTGTTACCGAGTGGCTGAATAGGAATACAGAAATTGTCGAGGCCGTTGTACGTCACTACGCCGAACACGTAAACACTCCAGCTAACTTTGTTTTCCCCCGTGTTCTGCTTGAAAGCAAGTACCTGCCTATCTCTAGTATCTGTATATCTATATATCTGACCATTAGAATCTGTATTTTTCTTTTTTTACACCGTAGTTTTACAAATTATAGAATAATTAATTACCAGTGTTTTCCAAGTTTACTCGGCAGTTTGTTTCGTTAGCTAACGTTAGCTAAAGCTAGCGCTACTAGTTAGCTACGCAATGGTTTTTTGCTTTGCTCCGGATTGCAGCCACAGGTCTTTGCATGAAACGTGCTCGTTCTATCGTTTCCCGGCCAATGTTTTCCAAAGGAGAGTCTGGATTCATGCCATGAGGTAAGCTGACGTTACATTTTTGTCCATGTCACGGTGAAATGTAAATGATGGGGAGTGACTGTATCGCCGTTTTAGAGATGGCGCTGCTGAAAAGACCAATAGAGTCTGGCTGCAGGCAGGCAGGAGAATCACTCACCTTTCGGCGAAATTCGCCGTTTTGAATCCAAAATAGGTCGTTTGTGTGATTCATGTAGATCTGCAATAAAAATATTTTTGGGGTATGGGGGGGGTCTGGGACCCGGAGTAATCTGCGGCCGCGAGCTGTTATGTGCCATCATGGCACACATGGTGTTCTTTTTTTATATATTATAATGCAGCGCGAGCTGTGTGCAGGGCTGGACTGGGACAGCAAATCGGCCCTGGCATTTAGACCCAGACCGGCCCAAATCCATAAAACAAACGAATAGTAGCGGTTATTGACAAGAAGAATAACTCAGTATAATTAAAAAAAAACGCTATTATTATCCTTTTTACGTACCAGGGGCAAACTAAACTAATACATACAACAAGTATGTGTAACTATCAATCATTAGAAATTAGACCTTCAAACCCTCTCACAAAGCGAACAGTGACCGAGCACTAATAGGGGGGTCTGATGGTGGTGGAGGCGGGGAGGGAGCGGATCAACAGCTTGAGCAGCTGTCAACTCAACATTGTAAATAATCAACAAAAGACGATCACCGGTTCATCTTGTTTTTGGCTTGAGAATAATTTGGGCAGCGTGAGAGCGTGAGATTGAGAGTGAAAGCGTGTGTCACACGCCAGATGCGTGAGAGTTGGCAACCCTGGATTACCTGCTGCAGGTGGGGCCGACCAGTTATACAAGAGGGAGACAATAGCTGTACTTATTTTTTAATGAGCCACATGCCATGATGCACCAACTTCAGACTTCCTTACAGAGCCACTCCTCCAACACACATGAATGTGCACATGACCAATGAGGGCACAAGATAAGTTTGTGCACAGATGGAAGGCTGACAGGCAGGTAGGCCAACCCAAGTTCCCATCAGCAAAAACACGTGGGTTTGCTATCCTGGCTCCAAAATGGTGGAATGAGCTCCCCATTGAAATCAGGACAGCAGAAAGCCTACACATCTTCCAGACTGAAAACTCATCTCTTTCGACTCTGGACCGCTGCGTAAAAAGGAGGGTTTATGCCCCATTACTTCTCTTCTTACTTCTATAAGAATAAAACACGGAGGACGGAGATCTCTTTTTGTCCCCCTCTTCTCCCCGCTGCAGCCTAGCAGCTGATCTCAAAGCACGCTCCCCCCTCCTGCAGGGAGAAAAACTATATTTATATACTTTATATAGGTTGATACAGTAGCCCCTTTTTTAAAATAGTTTTTATAGGTGTTGCCATCTGTTTTGTGTAGCGTGGTTCTACAAGCAAGTCAATGCATTCATTGGGTGGTATCAGAGAGTTACACGGGTCTGTAAATGCAATGAAAACAATTGGCCACAGCAAATAATTTATATTAAACATGTAATTTTTACTTTTGAATACTTCAGTACAAAGGATGTATTGAATAATTTAAGTGATATATGTGTACACATATACATCATTCATTAGTCAAAACAGCGCTACATTTGATTTAATTAAAAGGTATAATATGTGGTAAACTGAAGAGCCCTTTGGGAGCCGAAAGAGCCGGCTCTTCTTGGTGAGCCGAGCCAAATGATCCGGCTCACCAAGAAGAGCCGGAATTCCCATCACTAGAACGAATGACTTCTTCTGCGAGGATTTATAAAAGCAGCTGGAATCCCTTAAGTTGCTATTGGATAAAAAAAGTTAGGAAACGCCCCTATACGATCCGCCCCTATACGATCCGCCTCCTATACGATCCGCCTCCTTGCTGCGGTCTGCAGCCAGACCCATCTCGAAAAGACCGCAACATAAGTAAAGATAATGAATAAATCCTATTAAAAACCTTTGTCGCTTATATGATAAGTCTAATTAGTACAAGCAGCATAACGTTTCACCATGTAACTAAAGATTGTAGTCAGGGAAATCAGTTTGACATATTGAACTAATAACAAATCACCTCTGGCTGGCAGAGAACTCTCTGCTCCATAGCTTCTCTTGGACGTAAAATCACATGTACATTTTACATTTATATTCAATTTAATATTCCATCCCTCACATACTTTTGTATATATAATAACTTATATTTTGTTTTTCTTGTTATGCTGCTGCAACACAAACATTTCCCAAATTGGGATCAATAAAGTAATATCTTATCTTAATTAAGAAATCTAACTATTATAATTAGTGTAGCAGCTGACACCTATTTTCAATATGGATTAATCTACCTTTATTTCTTTTAGTTCAATTTTGATCTATACAAATGTCAAAATAGTGAAAATGTTCACGAGACTTATCAAAGTGTAAGGTTATATCTTTAGATGTTTTGTTTTAGCCTATGTACTGTATGTCTTAATGCTCTTATATTTGACTGTGTGACTTCCATGAAACTAATATTTTATATCTTCCCAACAGACGAGCTGACAGGAAGCCCAATGCCTGTTCCCGCATCTGCAGCTGTCATTTTCTTTTACAGAAGAGAAAAAGGCCTGTTTCCTTTAAAGCACAGAATGTAGAAGAGCATTCCTACTGTCTGAGAGGGATAATTGATGGAATGGAGGAAGAAGCTGCATGTCTAATGACTGAGGAGGAAGCAGGTCCATCAACACAGGCGGCTGCTAATGAAGATCCTCAACCACTATCTGAGAATGCCGAGGAGCAAGCAACCACAGCAGAAGAAAAACTTCAATCTCAGCAAAGACACATAATGCAGCTAGAGATCCAGCTAGAGGAGTCCAAGGCAAAGCAGAGTTACTGCCGTGACAAGTATTCTGCCTCTCAGCTGAGTGAAAAGGTTCTTCGGATGGAGACAGGATTGCCAGATAGAGACACATTCAGTGCTGTGTGTGAGTATGTTGCTCGTTTTGAGGGTTCCATTACATACCCAGAAGGTTGGTTCCCCAAATCACTGAGTCTTGAAGTCCAAGTTTTCATGACCCTCATGAAACTGCGTCATAATTACACACACCTTCATCTGGCTGCACTCTTTCACTGCGGTGAAAGCATTGTCAGAAATGTGATTGTAACATTTATAGAGGTTCTCCATAAATTACTTTTTAAGGACATAATGAGTACTGTTCCCAGCCGGGAGAAAAATAAAACCAGCTTGCCTTCTTCATTTCGGCACATCCAAACTGCAGAATGATAGTGGATTGTACAATTGCTATCCCCAAGCAAATGGATATCCAGAAAGAGACCTACTCTGCTTACCGTGGCATGCACTCCTTCAAACTACTGCTGGGGATAGCACCAAATGCTGTGATCACATACTGCAGCAAACTATACCCAGGATCAACAAGTGACAAAGAAATAGTACGGGATTCTGGTGTTCTTCAGCATTTTCGCAACATGTTCTCTATCTATACAGTGTGCGAAAAAGTACACGTCCCACCGTCCGGGACGTGTTATTTACAATATCGGACAAGCAGATCTTTCAATTGACTTGTCCGGCGGACAAGTGATGTTTTTCGGCCTGATTTATTGACAAATTATTGATACATTCAGTTTACAAAAGGCAGAACTCATTCGCATATCTCTCTCTCTCTCTATATATCTCTCTCTCTCTATATCTCTATATCTCTCTCTCTCTATATATATCTCTCTCTCTCTCTCTCTCTCTCTCTCTACACACAGCGGATCCGCTGCCCGTTTAACAGCCTCATCTTTGTCAAACTTTCTATGTTATTTCTCTAACACGTAATTAATATTGACCACCATTTCCTTTATGAAGTGAAGCAGCCTCCCTGTCTGTGTCCTCGCGCTGTCCTCACATCCCCGGACCCCCAGACTCGGAGGAGCACAGAGATGTCAGTATTGTTTATGAAGCAGGGTAAAGAAAGTACATTATTGAAATGAAAATACTATTTATTTACTTTTACAAACAGTGGGCAGCTGCAGCACAGCTGGGCAGCTGCAAGACATGTATAAGCGTGCAAGCGTCTTTGAGTTGTAGAAAAGCGCTAGGCCTATAGGCTATAAATATAATGTATTATTATTATTATTATTATTAGGTTATGTCCTATGTGTTGGACATGTGTGGTTGGACTCTGTCTCACAGGCAGGTTGCAGTGTAACATCAGAGGACACTGGGCCAATTGTACATTCTCAAACTGCACCACTTAGAACTAACTAAACAATGCAGAGATTATTTTTATATAATTGTATTCAATAACCGTAAGAAATTCAACAGTATGAAGTGATTTGTAAATAGGAATACAGATTTGACTTAATGTTTTCATAAATATATTTTTCTCCCAGTTTGTCATGGGACTTATTTACCCTCTCAAAGATCCGGAATCGAGAACCAAAAATAACCGGAATCGAAAAGCAGAACCGGAATCGTTAAAATCCAAACGATACCCAACCCTATGTGTGATGCAGTAAAATCTTACCGCTCACTTACGTTAGCGGTGTCATAAAAACGTGGGAAAATGTAAAATACGATGACGAAGAAGAAGATTCCAGTGGCCCCAATTGTTGTCCATTCTGGACAAGTGAAAAATGTATTCGGACAGGTAAATTGCCAAACTCACTTGTCCATGGACAAGTACTCTCTAAAAACTTTTTCTCACACTGCTATAGTATAGCTATACTGGGAGTTGTAGTTTTAAAAGACGTTTTCGTATTTCCCATAATAAGAAGTTGCCAGTATTAAACTGTGTACATCCCTGGAGGTTTAGGGGATAGGAAACACTCACATTTAAAACATATAATTAATAAATGGGTGAAAATTGCTTGTGCCCATAATGGGCAGCATTAATATATATACCCACACGCCAGCTAAGGTCAGAAGAGCTTTATTTAACAGCTGGACTTATGTTTGTGACCCCTCCTGTTGTTCATTGATGACATTACATTAATTGATAAGCCTGAAACATGCACTTGTCAAGGTTCAGAGGCACATTTTGCAAATATGGCAGTAGCCACCGATCAGCTTAAGATAAGATATACTTTATTGATCCCAATTTGGAACATTTGCGTTACATCAGCATGTTTAACAGTTAAATATGCAGTGGTGTTTATTTGTAAATCATTTAGTATAATCACACAAATTCTGTGTTTTATATTTAACAATTCTGTGTTCTTTATTTATTGATTGTTCAATACCTGACAAGGCCGGAGATGAAATATCTACATACATCTTATAAGAGTATAATACATTATGTATAATATCAGTTAAAATAAGTGCTTCAACATAGTTAACATTGCTGGAGGTATGCACACATATTGATAGATGTCTTGTAATGCACTGTTGAGGAACCTGCAACCCAAGTTGTTCATTCATGGCATAACTACACCATAGTTGTGTATGTCATGTACATTATATTATATGGCTCTGAGCCTATCTACCTATTGGATCAAATATAAAAGTCAGCCGAATTAGTGTTGATACTGCAAGGAGATGTATTGTGTGAAAAGAAATGTAAGATGTTGTTTAATGGCTGATATATTTATGATCCACGTCACGTTTTCAGTTCCTCATGTTTGTCTAGAGGTCTTCTCATCAGGGCTCTATAAATACAGAACTACGGCAGATATGTAATATTTAATGCAGCCGAACCGTGTATTACAATGTCGTTATGTGATGACTTTCAAAGAGAAAAGCAAGCACACTCGGAATAAAGTATTATTTTATTGTTTTTAAATGTTTTCGGTCTGTTTCCGGTATTTGTTAATGACGATGTGCTGTGAGATGTGAGACTGGAATTGCACAGGGGAAAATAACGTATCTTTAGATGCGGATTTTGTTAAACTAATACGTTTGCGCTGTGGACCAACACTATACATTGACGGGGAAGGGGGTAGCATTAAAGATAACACCATTAAACAGTTACACAACATAACAGAAATAATATCGATAGCAGCGTCCCTAGCAACCACCTTGGTAACAATGAAAACGTGCTCTGGACGCAATTTCCTGAAGTACTCTTCATAATAACTAGCAAACTAAAGATCATGTACATCCACTGCACACATAATCTGAAATAACAACTCATATTTCTCGCATCAAAACGCATTTTAATGGCCAAACTAACTTTAAAATAAGCATTTTCCACCGAGAATAAAACGAAGTTCGGCCATGTTTTTTTTTTCTGCAGGGAGAAATTTGAAGATCACCTGACGTCAAACAGAGCACATGGTGTAGTCCAAACGATAGCTGGGGATTCTGGGTAGTGTAGTGTCTTCTGCCATCCTTTACTCCGAAAAAATATTTGTTTCTCCGAATCGAAGGGGAAAAATACAAAAGCATTGCACACAATTTAAACCAATCAATGTTGTGTAATTAACAAGGATAATCTGGTGTTTTTTAGTCGATGAGGAGTGCAGATATCACTGTAAAATCAATCGACAGTAAGGGGAATACTTACTTCCGGGTGTACAATTCTCCGTCATCCAATGAGAATGGACGCTCACATTGCCTTTAAGGGCAGTCGACACAAACAAATGCCGTGCTTCCATGAGCATCAAATCCCGCCGCAGAACTGACGGCAACAAAAGTCCTACATTATTCAATTAAAATAAAGAAGTAAAATCAATAAGTGTGGCTTGATATTGAGTAAGAAAAAGGTTGATAAACGCTGTGAGAATGAATCTGCGGGTAGCATTCGCTGCGATCTCAAGTCGTCTACAACATACGTTTAGGGAGCTATATAGAAGCCTATGGACATCCCGGAAAGTTGAAAATGTACGCTAAGGGCCGCCCCCTTGCGTTGAAAAAAGCCGACACAGGGGACTTAACGTCATCATAGGTAGGGTTGGGTATCGTTTGAATTTCCACGATTCCGATTCCGATTCCGATTCTACTTTTCGATTCCGGTTCTTAACGGTTCTCGATTCCGATTCTTTGAGGGGCAGGGTAAAAAAATGATACATGCTTCTTCCACCAAAAAAATTACATTTATTCGAGAAACTTTTACACAGGTTAGTTTAAAGTAATATTCACATTAATCAGTCTGTTTATATTCACTGCTATGTAACTTTAACCTGAGAACCACTGAAGCTACAACAGTTCAACTTTTAAAAACAGTTCTTGTTGAGAAAAACAAGCATATCTGCCTTCTCAGGCATACCGGGAAGAAATGTTTGAACATTTTGAAGTAAAATGCTTCAATCTGGTGCACACGCAGAATTACTAGAGACTAGATCTAGGGGGTACAACTCTAAACACCCATATGAAAAAGATCGGTTTACATTTGAATAATTAAATAACAAATAGCCTACATGTAATGCATTTTATTTTTGTTGTTCATTCATATCTTATTTTACTATTTTATTTATGCATATTTTTTTATCTCTCCAGTTTAAAACGATATGTCTGGTTTACTGTCCTATAGTATACATTGGAATGATTTCAAACCTGTTTTATCCCAATAATTATAAAGGAGTGCCTTGGAAATATGTGTTTACATAAATTGTGATCAAAACGTTTGAGACCCACTGAGATAACTTAGACTAAAGTGAACTATCTAAACACTGAGAGTCCTTTACCTCACTGAGCTGAAGTTATCAGCCTCAGTCTGACTGGAGAGGACTCTCCCTCCACATCATTGTAGAAACATCTTCTTCTTCCGTAAGAGCAGCTAGCACCAGATGCTAATAACAACAGCGCCGGTTCCAGTGCACCCTCGTGAGCTGCGGTTGCCAGATAAGCCAACATCCCCCATTTTCATCACTTGCAGCGCCCAACGTACAGGGCAAATGAAAAGTGTAACCGGGATGAAAAGGGTGTTACATCAAGGCCGAAAATTAGGATGAGCACCAACGGTCAAAACATTTATTTTTTCTCCCAGAGCTGTCAGCGCAGCGCCTCCACAGATCTGGCGCCCTAGGCGAACATTTATAATGCCAGTGCGACGGGCCGGCCCTGGTCTCAGGTTACACTGTAGGAAATGTAGATACAACGCTACATTTCCCGCCCCGCTGCAGTCATGCAGTAGGCTACGGAGAGCGGCGAGAAACATTTCCTCAGGAATCGAAAAGCGGAACCGAAATTCACATTTCTAAATGATACCGTTGGAATCGAAATGTTGGAACCGGTTCCGAACCGGAACCGGTTCTCGGTACCCAACCCTAATCATAGGCCGACCTGGGAGTGAGGATGTGTTGTTATGCTATACCCTACTTTGGCTGGGCAGAAACAAAAAACGGAATATTCAGCACTTTCAATGCTATACCGTATCAGTCATTTATTTATAGTTTTGCCTCTATTCTCTTTGTTCTTTTGTCCGCATGCACGTACAGACTCCCCAGAAGATGTATGTGTCTTTTAAAAGTAGCTTTGGGAAACATCTGTGGAAAGTCTTGGTTTGTGTAAGCACTGAAAAGAGTAAAAGAGGGTGAAACAGCCTCAGTTTTATTTTATCTATGTCTTTTTTTGTTTTGTTCGCAGCTGCAGTAAGGCAACTGCATGAGTTGACTCCATTAATAACTTGTGTAGCGGGGCCCAGTTATGCAAGGCGTGAAACCTGAGAGCCAGTCACCTGTTCTGCTACCTGAGCCTGGCTCTGAGGACGGATGGAGGAGAGAAGAAGACTAGACGGCCTTACTGTGCTGTCTATGACTCAGCTAATAGACTCACTGCCTTTTGATACAGCTTAAACCAGCATTACTAACACAGAATTACCTTACTAGGATATTCCGTGATCATGTGAAGCTTGTCCACCAGCGCCATCACAGTTACAGATGTACAGAGGAAACAGGCTCGGCTTCTCTTTCATTTGCAGAGCACATTCGGCTCTAAGTCACTAAGACGGCTAACATAAGCTCCGGGGTCCTTTGTATAAACATATTGACTCTGTTTATGAGTTGTGCTTTGCTCCTTGATCCCCCCTTGTCAGCTGAGTGGGGTTTCCAGGTCTCGAGTAAAGACCTCAGTTCGCGCTCTCCTACCCGATGTGTTGCTGAGAGTAGGAGAGCTGGCTCTGTGGCCCCTGCTGAAAGAAGAGGATATATCTGCAGCCGAGAGAGGAGCAACAGCTAATGGCTTTGCCTTGACACTCTGCTATCAGGTAAGAAGGACACTATGTCTACAGGAAAGGTTGAATGGTAGATTTCAGAATTATGTAATTTTTCTCTCTGTAATTAGTCACTTTTCATCAGCAATCAAGTTGTGTTCCCTAAATAAAGAAATTATAAAAATATAGCAATGTTGAAGTAATTATGGCAATGGTACGTAAGTAAGATTATACCACGTTTTATATGCTATGATCACAGGCACAACCAGTGTATTCTACTCATAATAAAAGCCATGACTTTTTAGCAGTGGTAGATAATTCACATTGTTGCTAATGTGTTAAAGATTTCCATTCCTAGATATGGATACATATTTAATGTCCAGTACAATTAACTATTGAGGCCACTTGTATGTTTTCCGAATTTAAACAGATTATGGCCCATGTGATCACATTCCAGTGACACACAGTCAGGCATCACTTCACGCTTGACTCAGTCTGACTAATTGCTCTAATACAGAGACCAGTATTGCTGCAGGTAATAACAAGGAGCATACGTCATCCTTACAATTCATGATTCACCAATCAATACTGCATGTGTGTTCAGAAAGTAATTCAAATGAAAAGTGCACTAGGAAATTAAATATGGATGTGAAAATCCCTCCCGCAATTTGAAGTCATTATGTAGCTATTGTACAATACTCTTTATCTAACAAATGGCCAGGATTAAAAGAGTTGTCTGTGAAAAAAAATTACCTCACCCTAGCACATGTGAAACATCTGAATATCCACTTTTTTTTTCTCTTAGCTTCAATGAGCTACATTTCAACGCTGGCTGTGCTGATGGGTTTATCTCTCACGTCCCCACAGCTCTGCACAGCTTGTCTGCTCCCTAACCAGCTGTAAATCCCAGAGCCTGCCACCTGGTCCTGGCACTGTCAGCAGCACAAAGGTTTACTCAATCGCTGGTTTCCGTGCATGCAACAATAAGCATATATTAGCCTAGCACGAACACTGTCCGCTCTCTGTGAGCTGTCACTTTAAGTCTCTCCGCAAAAACACACACTGTTTCTGTTTCCTCTGTCACACACACGTTGGCTGATAGATTAACGTTCAAATATAGGGATATTCTACATTTCTATGTCGACAAGACCAAACCCAAAAATATGTCTGTCTCTTAATAGGGAGAGTGGGGTAATTTGTGCCAAGGGACAAGTATTGCCACAGTGCTGTTATCTAGAAAACCATAGAAGAAGTTGGTCATGTGACCAAATATTTTTGAAGAGGCATCCATTTCAATCATCCTGCAAAGAAGGGAGACACATGGCTTGAGAGGTAAGCACATTTAAGTTCAAAAAACAATTTTTTGCCCTCCAAAGTAAAATTTCTATGATCAAGGTTTTTTGAATGCTGTGTTTGAACAATTTAGACAACTTTGAAAACAGTTCGCACATGTTTTAGTGCTTTAGTAAGCGACACCATGAGTCTATACAGTTAGCATGATGCTAGCTCAAAACAGCTGGGGGATGCATTTTTTTCAAAATGGTGGGCTTGGGGTGATTTGTGCCAAAGGGCCTGGGTTAAGTTGTGCCAATGGCACAACTTACCCCAACTTATGATTATTTACTATAACTTTATTGTATTTTATTGTTATTGTACATTGTATTCTTACATTTGATCACTAAAACTATGTGACATTCTTAATTTTAGACCAAAATCCATCATGCCACGCAAATACAAAAGGAAGACAGACAGGGTTTCAACTCTTCTTGAGGAGTTGGAAAGAGCAGTGAAAGAGGTGCAACAGGGGAAGACCATACGTCAGGTTGGAAAGGAGATGAAGATCTGCAGGATGACCATAAAAAGATATATGGATAAGAAAAAAATAGGAGAAGTAACAAAGCCAGGCTATGAAAGAACAGCAGTCGCCAAACGAGTCTTCAATGAGAACATGGAGAAAGAGCTGGCTGACCATATTAAGACACTAGCAGCAATGTTTCATAGCATAGGTGTCATGAAATGCTGTGAACTAGCTTTTGAATTCTTTGAGTCCTTTCCTTGAAGCAGATCCAGACCCAGGAGAGCCACCTGCCACTCTGACAAATCCCGAGCACTTATCAAGTGACAAATCTGGTTCTTCTGCTCACTTGGGTTATGTGTCTCCAGAAGTCATTCTTCCCTTGCCAAAAGCCACAGAAAGAAAAAAAAAATTGTAAGAAAGAAAGTGAAAACAAGAATCGTGACCGATATACCTGAGAAGATGGAGTTGGAGAAGGCTGAACAAGAAAAGAAAAAGAATGAAAGAGAGAAGAAAAGGGCTCTGAAAGCTGCAAATCAAACCAAAACCAAGAAGAAAACAGCTGTGTACAGTAGCTCAGAAGAAAGCTCCACCACCAATGATGAGGCAGAAGATGGCCTGGAGAAGACACACAGCAGAGAAAAGGAACGGGCTGAAAAGAAGAAAAGGAGTGGAAATAAGAAGGGGGCTCTGAAAGGGTCAAAACCAACCAAGCCTAAAAAGAAAGTGCTCTCCAGTAGCTCAGAAGAGAGTAACTTTCCGATTCCACTTAGCGATGCCACTTATTATGAGAGTTCAGATGTCCAGAGTGATGATGATGATGATGATGATGATGGTGACAAGGATCTGTCTGCTGGTGACTTTGTCATTGTGAAGTTTGCAGGTAAAAAATCCAAATCCTATAACTATGTTGGATTGGTGGAGAATGTTGAAGGTGACGAGATCAGTGCAAAGTTTCTGAAGCAAAGTTGTAAGAGGTCTGTCGATGGAAAGCCCATCTTCACATTTAGAGAGAATGATGAAGGAGTCATCCCTAGAGGTGATGTGCTCAAGAAACTACCCACACCACAACAACTTGGTGGTACAGCCAGAAGGGAGTATAAGTTCACATTCCCCTGCAGCATTGACAAGTGGGATGTTCAGTAGTAGGCCGAATCTGTGAAGAGATTCAGATGCAGATGATTAGGTGCTCATTTTGGAATTTAAATGTTGTTCTGAGTATGTGTTCATGTGGCGCTAGGCCTTGTTTAAGCAAATTGGCCACACCACAAAACTTGGTGGTACAGCCAGAAGGGAACAGAAGTTCATATTTCCCTGCAGCATTGGACAAGTAGGATGTTAGGTGTTCATAGGCCTTGTTATAGAAAAGTGGCCTTTGATGTTGTTAAAACTTTAAATAAACATTAAATAAATAATTTTGTATTGAATTTGTCTTGCATTACATATAGCATTATTCTTTGTGAGATTAAAATTATCTGTTTTACTTCAATTATCAATGGCACAATTTACCCCAGTGTATTGTCTCTAATGGCACAATTTACCCCGCACCGGGGGCAAGTTGTGCCACAAAACCACTTTTCTTTCTAAAGCTATATTTCTCAAACAATTTATTTAAGATCCGAAGTGATTGTTCCCAGGGATGCACAACATCCTAAACTATATGTACATATTTTAGTTGGAGGCATTACTGTAATCCCCTTGTTTTAAAGGCACTTTAAGTACAAATTGGCACTACTTACCCCACTCTCCCTACTGTCCTGTGTCTCTAAGGTCTGGCTCTTTTTATCACTACATAAATCAGAACATTTTGTAGAAAGTCCACATTTTTGCACAATTTTAAACAATATTGCTGTACATACAATACTGTTTATAGATGCGTAAAGCAATGTAAGGAAAAATCAACATGTATTTTGGTCGTCCACCATAGGTCTGCTTTGAAACATGCATAGGTTTTGCCTGTAAAAATCTAGTGGTGGAGGCTGGTGGTGGAGAGCACTGGTTAACACCTAAATGTGTTGAGTCTGCATAACATCTGTGTGACTGTGAAGGCCATGTAGCAGCCTATAATTATCATCATTAACATACATTACCAACACAGAATATGGAAGACTATTTTCAATATGTTACCCGACACATTTTGCATGTTTGTCTTTAATTTTTCAATCTTTGATGGTATACAACAATGCAGAAAAACCTATACTCTACTATGCTAATACAATACACCCATGTAGGGGTGGGCGATATTGAAAAATATGTTATCACGATATTTTCAAGCAGTATCACGATAGACGATATATATCACGATATTTGTTCATGTCGGTTATTATGGTTATTTTTCAAGTTACTTAACAGTACAAGCACCTACAAGGTAACAGAAACTAAAACAAAAAGGAGTAACAGACCAAAATAGCATTTCAAGCTGGTTTTACTTCAGAAATGAATCCCTGAATGAACAAGTGAGCAGTGAACATCAATAAACATGAAAAGGAGGGTAAAACATAACTAAGTAAAACATAAAACATCAATGAGGAAAAGTCAGTGCCAAACAATTAAAATGTAAACTTTAGAGTAGACTTGAAGTGTAATAAAATACTTAAGCATAACTGAAGGGAAAAACATAAAACGCCACCGCGTCAGTTATGTCTTTCCACCATTTGCTAGTCTTTTCATAAGCCAAAACAAACTACCATAGGGCAGGCATTTCATAAAGGGGCTCCCCCCTTTATGAAATGCCTGCCCTATAGTAGTTTGTTTTGGTGCAGTCGCTGCGGTAGATTGTGCATTCACACGCGGGGGACCTTGCACTCAGTCTCTGCATGCTCTTTCTGGTGCTTGCGTTTGAGGTGGTCTCGTAAGCCCGACGTGTTGCCATCTGTCGCTTTGAAATTTCCTTTTTTGCACATTTTGCAAATTACATTTGTTTGCTCCGTGTCTGTTGTGTTATATCCAAAATATTTTGGTTATTTTTGGGGACTAAATCTAATTCTTCTAAATCAGAATCTGACTCTGCGTCCATTATTGCTGTGTGTGCAGACTGCCAATGTTGTATTTTCCCTCGCTGCAAAGAAAGGGGGCGGGGACTTTGGGAGTGTGTCAAACAACTCGGACTGAACGAAAGCAGAGGTGCGCTGACATTGTGAAATCGATCGGGCTTGATATATGGTGAAATTAAAATCAGTAGGTGAGACTGGGGGAGCGGGAGGGGAAGAGGCTCTCCGTCCGCTGTCATAGCCCCCTGCGCCGTGCACGGAGAGCCTCTTCCCCTCCCACTATTTAAAAAAAAAAAAAAAAACGTCATTTATTTCGTCAAAAACATATAGAAATTAAGGAGTACAAAGTAATAAAGAAAACTAATGAAAACTGGAAAAAATTCAATAAAAGTTAGGGCAAGACAAAAGTAAATGCATATAAATAATTCTGGTAATATCCAATATGTGTTAGCTGGAGTAATCTGCAAATAGAATTGTTTTTACTTTAGTGTTGAATTGTTGATGACTAGTAATACTTGAAATGTCTGGGTGAAGTCCATTCCACGTTCTAACTCCGATTATAGATAAGCTGTGTGATTTGATGGTTGTTCTACAGGGCTTGCTACACAACCAGTTAGGATGCCTGGTTGGGTATTTCCTGACTGTGGTTTGGAACTGCTTTTGAATGTTAGTAGGCATTTTGTTATGGTAAATGTTGTGCATAATAAGTACTGTTTTAAGCTTAACTATATCAACAAATTTGAATAGATTGAGTTTTTTAAATATGGGAGTTGTGTGTTCATATTTACCAACACCACAGACTATTTTTTTAAAAAAATGTTATTATTTTTTGTAGATTTGTTGAGTACGTGTTTCCCCATATTTCGGAGCAGTAATAAAGGTAAGGGAGAAATAGACTGTTATAAAGAGTTCTGAGTATTTTTTCCTCAAGAATGTTCTTAGTACGATACAAAATACCTATTGTTTTTGACAGTTTAGTTTGTACATAATTTATATGGTGCTTCCAGTTGAGTTTTTCCATCAACAATGAGTCCTAAAAATGTACATGCACCAACTTTCTCTATCTCTGTATTGCAAATCCAAATTTAATTTCTACTCTCAGACTTTGTATTGAATAACATGTAATTTTTTTTGGCCACATTAAGGGATAATTTATTAACTGCAAACCAGTTACATAATATTTCTAATTCTGCATTCACAATTTTAACAATCACCAAGATTATGATGGGAGCAGAGAATGGTGGCATCATCGGCAAACAAAATGAATTTTAACATGTCTGAGGAGGTGTTAATAATGTCATTAATATAAATCAGGAACAGTTTTGGACGTAAGATTGATCATTGAGGGTAGGGCTGCAACAAATGACTAATTTGATAGTCGATTAATCTATCGATTAATGAAACGATTAATCGACTATTCGGACTATTATGCCTTGCACAATTTCTCAAGCGCTCTTATTTAGCCATCAACTTTTAGATTTAGCTTGAGGTTGTTTTAGGCATGTGGAAACTAACAATGAAGACAATAGAGATGAATAATTGATTAAAAAATACATATTATTAAATTAACTAAACAAATTGTTTACAAAATGAATATTGCTTTTCATTTAAATTAAATAAATAATATTTCACATCAAAAGAAACAACAGTGTTTTAGCAAATAATAAATAATGTGATAACAGAATTGTAAACAGAATAGCTGAAACTTTAACAAACTAACTAATTCAGTTACCTCAAATCATTACCCCATGTTTATATAATGTAGTTAACTCGGTGTGTTGCTGCTAGCATACATAACACCTGACGTGGAAACGTTACTCGTGGACGGGGCTACAGAGCTGCTAGAAAGACAGTCGAACCCGGTGCATTCCTCCGTCTGGATGTGGAGCACTTTTGCTAAATGTTTAGACAAATTGCTCGTGTTACCTCCCTTACATGCTAAACTCTTATTGCACTTTTGGCAACGAGCATCGAGACGGGTAAAGTTTAACCGCACCTCGGAGCGGCGTTCTCTCCGCCGTGTGTTGCTGTATATGGAACGCCCTTTGCGCCACAATTCGCGCGTTTATTCGCGCATAGTTTCGCGCGGATTAACGGGGAGGTCCGTTTTATAAACGGGGAGGTCCGTTTGAGTTCAAAGTCTAAGTAACCAATCAGTGAAGAGCAAAACCAGACCAAAGCAATCTGTAGATGAAAAGTTCCTGACATTGTGAGGCTGTAAATTGTACGTTATTCCAGATTCAGGGGACTATGTATTAAATTGGCTTTCAATATAATAAATATATCAATCAATATAACCTGCCTTCATTGTATTTTAAAATAAAATCGCCTTACCTTATCTTACTGAAGTGAAGGGTATGTCTCCTTAAATCACCTTTTAAAAGTACTTCTTATAACATGGCATGTTGGCACATATCAAAATGATCAGTCTCTGGTCTTGCTAGAAATGCAATGTCACTCACCTTAGAGCCACTGTCTTATGAGATACTTAGCTTAGAAATCAGATGTTTGGAAAACTTAAAAACTCTTGTGAAAACACAGATGTACTCATGTCATCCATCTTTTTTTGGTGTTTCACCAACGTTTTTGGTTCACAAAAGTAGTGAAATATATGAATTACACGATAGGCATATATATATATATATATGTGTTGTTCATGTCTAAATTAGAATTTGGAGTAAAATAGTTCTATCACTCTACTTTCACCACAGAAAAGTTACATCAGGACTGATTCATGACTTCATATTCCATACTGGGGTTCATGTGATGTGTAGAAATACAAATTGAGCATTACAACTTTTTTTTCCCAACTATTTATGTTAACATAAGAAACTGTAAAATCTCAATATTTACAATACAGGGTTCATACACTTTTTCACCAGTGATTTTAAATGACTCTTTCATGTGGCTAGCATGCAGTGCCTCGCCCATATTCGAAATATTGAATATGTTACAACACAGTTTGCATTTAGCACGTCTTGGGTCAATGTCTTTTGATAACCACAATTGGTACTTATTCTTTAGAAGCCATACATTGTTGAAACTGCACTTCCCAGACAGCTTGGCATCTTTATATCAAATAGTAGCTCCTGTAGACTAGAGGGCGTGATTGTAAACATCTCTCACCAGCGAAATACTGCCACAGTTGCCATTTTACATTTCATTATACAGTATTTATTTTCATTATAGTATTACTATTTCGGCAATTAGATAACATATAAATTATATTTGATGCAACTTTAGTTATATTTTCATGACTTTTCCAAAACTTTGGGAAAAATATTGCATTCCATGACTTTTCCAGGTTTTTAATGACTGTACGAATCCTGAAAATATCAGAACTTTCTCAACCAATATTCATTATAAATGTAAAGACAGGGGGAGCAGTGCCATGGTCTTTGTCTGTCTTCCAAGACAGTGGGTCTGGCTGCTGTGTAGGTGATGGTGCATGGGCTGCTGGTGGCTGTGGCGGCGGGAGGGAAGTGTGCTAGGCGAGACTTCTTTGCTGGCTGGGATGATCGTGATGGCTGTGGTGGAGGCCTTTGTACCGAGGTGTATCTTAATCTTGTGGCAGGCATAGATGGAGGTGGAGGCTGCTGTAGTGATGCTGGTCCTCTGGTCCTTGGTGGTGATGGCTCTGGTGAAAGCCCTTGAGCCACGGTAGATCTTGACCTGGGTGCAGGCACAGATGGAGGTTCTTGCTGCTAGGCGCAGGCAGCTGTGAAATGGGAAAGAAATATAGGACAATATTTACTACTAAGTTCATTAAAATATAAAGTTCAAGTGGAATGTTTCTCCCCTCTCTCTATTTAACTATGTTACACCCACACAATGAAAGTACACTATTACTGTAATATTTACCTATCTTCAAATGGATCCTTGTTGTTGTTGCTGTATTCTCCAGGTTCTGATGCTCCATCTCCACTGCTGCTAGTGCTACAAGTCCGCTGTGCAGAGCTGTATATTGCATTCCATGACTTTTCCAGGTTTTTAATGACCGTACGAACCCTGACAATATCAGAACTTTCTCAACCAACTATTCATTATAAATGTAAAGACAGGGTCTTTGTCTGTCTTCCAAGACAGTGGGTCTGGCTGCTGTGTAGGTGGGGGTGATGGTGCATGGCAGGGCTCGAGCATAAGGACGTCCCGTCGTAGAAAAATAGTGTCGGGGAGGATACAAAATAATTTTGGGACGAGTTAAAATAAAAAATACCCTGCTAACTCTACTACAAACGGCGATGAAAATGAAACCGACTGCACGTTTTGTGTAGCACAGTTATTAAACCTCCTTGTCAACATAAACACCATGATAAACACACACGCACAAAACATTCAGAAACCCTCGAAATACACACATGTAGCTACAGCTGGCTGTGCCCGCAAATGTGCGGGTCTAGCTATGTTCTGTTCGCGGGTTGAGTGATGTACAATGGCATCCCGTGGAGGAATTCTGAAATGTTTTACCGTTACATCACAAAAACGCACAGCAGAACCAGACCCTGGAGCGCCGGCCTCTTTATTTACTTACTCCTCTTCATCCCCTATGGGTGATAAGGCTGAGAAGAGAACCCGCCTCCATCGTATTTAGTCCTTAGCAATATGCTGCCTCTCCCCATGTAGGGATGGGTACCGAGCCCCGGTGTTAAACGGGCCGGAATTATTAAAGACAGTGGTAACGTTAAGCTCCGACGTAATCTGACTTTTTATCGGTACTGGAGACATTTAAAAAATATAAGTCATATGTATTATTGCTACATCCACATTATATTGCAGTTTTAGTTTCACCAACTCCGTTTCTAATATGCAATAAGACTACAACATGCGTCTATGATGTATTTTTGAGCTTTCCAATCCAGGCGAGATCTCTCTCTCCCGTCTGTGTGCGAGGGGGCGGGCCGTTTGTAAAGGTCTCCTGACTGTGTTACAGACTGTCATCCTGGTTAGTGGTTACTCTGGGTTCTGTCTTCAGGACAGTGTTGATTTTTTTTGTTAATTGGATGAGTAATTTTCCCATTTGTGTGTTTGTTTAAATATATTTGGCCTTTGTTTATGTGATTGAATGATTTGCTCAAATAAAAAGGTTGATGAATTATCATCTAATGATTTGTATGATGTTTTATTTATGTTAAAGGTCACTTTGAATGATTTTAACTCGTGATAATGTAGAAAAACTAACATTTTAAATTCGGGACGGTCCACATTAATTTCGGGACGGCTTATATTGTATTTCGGGACGGTTCCGGGAGGATGGGGAAAAAAGTTAGTCGAGAGCCCTGGTGCATGGGCTGCTGGTGGCTGCTGGTGGCTGTGTCGGCGGGAGGGAGGGAGGTGTGCTAGGCGAGACTTCTTTGCTGGCTGGGTTGATCGTGATGGCTGTGGTGGAGGCCTTTGTACCGAGGTGGCCCTTGAGCCACGGTAGATCTTGACCTGGGTGCAGGCACAGGTGGAGGTTCTTGCTGCTAGGCCCAGATAGCTGTGAAATCGGAAAGAAATATAGGACAATATTTACTACTAAGTTCATTAAAATATAAAGTTCAAGTGGAATGTTTCTCAAGCACAAATAACAATGCACAACTCAAAATAAAATGGGGAGCAGGGCTCGCAATTAACGATGTCCCGATGCCCATACAAATTCCTACTGGGACACAAATCTATTTTGTCTGGGATTATTTCGGGACAGTAAAAAAAAAATTAAAAGTAAACTTCAAAATGGGTGTTATTTGCAAAGTCATTGGGCTGTCAAATCATAGAATGCATTCTACGTCATCCACTCTGCTGCTGACTGCTGCTAGACTCGCGCCAATGCAACGCTCACGACAGTTAAAAACAGAAGAAAGAAATGCTGAGGTGGTTGAATAAACAGCCCCCTGTAGCAAGCTCCAATTCTGCCGACTCCCGAAACTAAAACATCCCAAGTCCTGGTCATGATGCACCGTCTTCTATTGTGGTAAATTAGTTAATTAGTCTTAAGTGCCAATGTTAGTGCTAACCAGTGATGTACCTGAACGCGTTCAATGAACGATCGTTCATGAACGCGTTCATATTTTGGGCGAAAGTGAACTGAACGTACTGTATTTCCGCTAGATGAACGTAATTGAGAACGCGTTCATTCTCAGCGCTGTATAACGGCGTTCAAAAGTGCGTTCATTCTCAGCACTGTATTATAACGGCGTTCAAAAGTGTGCCAGATTTCATATGCCTTTCAGCCGAAAACCCAGTTAAAACACACCGTAAACAGGCTTCAAAATAATGCGGAAAACCACCCAATCTGGCAACAGCAAGCTGCCTGTGACGCGTACGCGCCTGTCACCCCTGGCTGTCGCACTAAAATATAAATATACTAAATATATCAGACTCCTCACAACAAACAATGTGGAACCGCGGAACCGGCGAGCATTGAATGAATTAATGAATTAGTATGGACGAAGCCGAGAGCAGCTGCAGCAGCACTCGCTCAGCCTCAGAGTGAGACTCTACGGCAGTGGTGGGGAACCTCCGGCCTCCGTCTGTATACGGCCCGCGAGACAATTTGGTACGGCCCTCGAGGTAATTTATAAACACGCAAAAAATAAAAAAATGAAAGAAATCTAGACCGCAAAAAAATTAAACAAGCTAGTGCCTGTTTTTCCTGGCCACGGTCAGGGTCCTTGAACACAACACGAGCCTAACGTGTCATCACGTGGTATATGTCTCGACTGACAGGGGTGCAGTTCTGACGGAGAGCACCAGAACGCCACTCCAGCACTTCAGAAATTGCAGTACCGATAAGTCCATACACATGCCGCAGTTTCTGCGTGTCTGTGTCTTTAGTTGAAAGCCCAGTGGCGATCTGCTCATCTGTCATACAGTCAATAACTGTGTTGTTATCATTAGCATCTGGTTAGCTAGCTATGCTAACGAATATAAGAAGCTTTGTCTACAACCAGTGAGGTAAAGGCACATCTTTATATGATCATTATAGTTATAAAAAAACAAGAGAATAAAGTAAACAGGTATAAAATACTATATGACAGTTATTAATAAAGAAGAATACAGTTTGAAAGGGTAGTGATTTGTCAAATATCCATAAATTAAAAGAAAATCTGCTTACAGTTGTGTTTGGGTGTTGAGAGATGTGTCCATAGATCTCCTAATGTTGCTCTCATAGTGCAACAAATCTTGCCAGGGGAGCATGCCCCCCGGACCCCCCTAGAGGAGGTTAGGCCCCCCCCCACTTAAATCATGTTCACATGGATAGGAAACTAAATACATTTGCACACATCTTGTGTCCATATCTTTCTGTGTTGGTGGTCACACCACACCCTGCACGTGCATGCATACGCGAGTCATGGTGAGATATCTGGATTAGGAGGTTGCTTTTTCTTTGCACAGAATGAAATGAATGGGCTGTGATTTTAGTTTTTTTAAGCAGAGGTCAATAACTTGTACGGCCCTCTGAGGATATTGTAAACATTGAAATGGCCCATTAACATCGTACAGGAGACAAATAATAGCTCGCAGCAACGTATTGAAAAAATAACTATGAACTATAAATTAGTTCATTTTTGAAACCATGAACTTTAGTTCAACATTTTGAATTATGAACTATGAACTGAACTAGTTCATTTTAAAATGTGTGAACTGTGAACTGAACTAGTTCATGTAGAAAGTGAACTTTCCCAACACTGGTGCTAACTAACGCTAGCAACTGAAGTGTGCCTTACAATGCATACAAACGTCCTAAAATGCGGTGTCATGTTCTTTTGAAGTTTGTGAAAATGATGTGAAATACAGTTGATCAGAATAAGAGGTGTAGCCTATCATTTTTGTATTTTCTTTGTCAGCCAGTCAGTGAGCAGGCTAGAATCTTTAGCTGCAAAAACGTAAGGCATTTAGCTTTTCATCTTTTTTTAGTGTTTTAGGGTGTTAGGGGGGGGGGGGGGGGGGGGTGAGTGAGTGAGAGCAAGATGATTGACATTCATGAATGAAGATAGAAGATCAATTTATATTCCTATAGTACTACTGACGACTTGTGAGGATAACTTGTAATTAGAACTGAAAACAGATACATTTATTAAACTGTATTATGGAACTTCTGTTTTTTTATTATCATTCATACCACTTTTATTGCCAGATAGAGGGTTCCGATCATAAAACACAGAGACCATACAGCCATACCGTATTGAATTGAAAAATACAAATCAGAATTCTTCAATGTTGACATGACAATGATAAATTAGTCTGGATATTGAGAAACAATCGAAAAACATGTCTTAAAACAACTCTCTTCCCTTCTACTCTAGGAGAGGCAACAGATCAGACTAATATTCATATGTTTAAAAGAATAAGTATTTTAAACTTACATGGTGGACCAGAGTCTATGGTGTGATGATTAAGTGACAAAAAAGTATCAAATTATATGTATTCTGCATAATTGGGGGGGGCAACGATACAAATTTAAATTTGGGACTCTGCTGGTTATATCCGGGACAATACAAAGTAGAATTCGGGACAGTTGTGGGACACTGAGGAAAAAAGTTAATTTTGAGCCCTGGTGGGGAGGTGGGACAGGAGTCTCTCTCTCTCTCTTACAAACTATTTAACTAAACCCACACAATGAAAGTACACTATTACTGTAATATTTACATTTACCTATCTTCAAATGGATCCTTGTTGTTGTTGCTGTATTCTCCAGGTTCTGATGCTCCATCTCCACTGCTGCTAGTGCTACAAGTCCGCTGTGCAGAGCTGGTAATCAGATAAGCCTGTTGAACAGGAGAAAAGAATGAAGCAGAGGGAAAGTTGCTGCCGTTTGTGTGGTTGTCCTAGCCAGAATTTATTAAACCCATTAATAAATACACTTACAAATTATATCCGTTTTCTCTATTTATGTATCTCTGCGTTGTGTTGTGTGGTCGAATGAATATGACTTCCTTCTTGCCAACCAGCTTTATTATCTGTGCAAACAGAATATAAGGAAATGGCTTCACCAGCGTTCTACCTCAATACTTCTCCTCAGTGAGGCCTGAAGCTAACTGAGAATGTAAAAATACATTTAGCCAATCAAAATAACTATGTCTGACATATTTCGTTTTCTAATCAAAAATGGACATAAATCCACATGCCATATTATGACTTTCATGAGGGATTAAAGCCGTTTTCATTTACAGTATATAATACGGTGATAACAGATACAGGGATGCAAACTCATCAGGTATGAAAAAGGTGT